>NW_017217146.1:0-12730 GCF_001704415.2 Capra hircus | reverse complement strand
TGTCCCACGTGCCACCGTGGTGTGAGTCGATCCTCGGCTTGAAAGTCGAGGCAGTGCAGGGAAAACACGGTTTCCCTGGAAGGACTGAGAATCTGGGGACTCTGGGAATGGTGGCCACGACCCTGGAGTTCCTCTCGCCTTTCCTGTGGAGAGCGCCTCCTCTTGATATGCGACCGGAAACGCCGGGAATTCTTTCCCGACCTCGCAGGGAAAGGATCCCTCCTCTCGAGCTAGGAGGCGGAAACGGGGCTCCTCTGGATGTGGCGGGACTCTCGTGCTTCCTTCTCGATTGGAGCCGGGTATGTCGGGAAATTTGAGTTGCAGCAAGGGTGTGAAGGACCCTTTGGAAGTTCCAGATGTTAGATGTGATTAGCCTCGAGACGCGCTCAGCACAAATGGCCTCATTCGCCTGAGGGGAGAACCTCCTGGATTTTCTCGAGTTGCGGCAGGTGCTCTCGACTTACAAAGGGGACCTCAGGAGTCCCGCTCTGGTGGCCTCAGGAAAGGCCAGTCCCCATGCGAGTTGCTCCGGGCCTCTCGGGATTCCACTCCCGTCGATGCTGGTCCTAAGACCTTGTGTGGAGTCAGTGCCCGAACCTGAGGATTCCTCTCCATTGCCGACATGGATCTTGGGGTACTTCTGGAGTCTTCCCAGGGAAGTCAGTCCTCCTCTCGTGTGGGGGCATGCACCGGCGCTTTCCTCCCGAGCTGTAGCAGCAGTGTCACGCTTTCCATTCGCGTGGATCAAGGGATCAGGGCTTTCCCTCGAGGCTTTCCCACTGAGGCCTTTCCCACGAGGCTTTCCCACAGGGATGTCCCACGTGCCACCGTGGTGTGAGTCGATCCTCGGCTTGGAAAGTCGAGGCAGTGCAGGGAAAACAGGTTTCCCTGGAATGGACTGAGACATCTGGTGGACTCTGGGAATGTGGCACGACTCTGGGGTACCTCTCGCACTTCCTGTGGGAGCGCCTCCTCTTGAGATGCGACGGAAACGCCGGGATTCTTTCCCGAACACGCAGGGAAAGGATACCTCCTCTCGAGCTAGGTGGCGGTAACGGGGTTCCTCTGGATATTGGCGGGACTCTCCTGCTTCCTCTCGAGTGGAGACGGGTATGTCAGGGAACTTCTTGAGTTGCAGCAAGGGTGTGAAGGACCCTTTGGAAGTTCCATAGGTTAGGTGTGATTAGCCTCGATACGCCTCTGGGAAATGGGCCTCATCTCGCCTGGAGGGGAGTACCTCCTGAATTTTCTCGAGTTGTGGCAGGCCGCTCTCGACTTACGACGGGGACCTCAGGGACCCGCTCTGGTGGCCTCAGGAAAGGCCAGTCCACATGCGAGTTGCTTTGGGGCCTCTCGGGATTCCTCTCTCGTCGATGCCAGGGCCTAAGATCTTGTATGGAGTCGGTGCCGGAACCTGAGCATTCCTCTCCAGTGCAGACATGGATCCTGGGGGTACTTCTGCAGTCTCCCCAGGGGAGTCAGTCCTCGTCTCTAGCGGGGGCATGTACGTGCGCTTTCCTCCTGAGCTGAAGCAGCAGTGTCACGCTTCCCTATGCTTGGATCAAGGGATCTGTGCCTTTCCCTCCGAGGCTTTCCCACGAGGCCTTTCCCACGAGGCTTTCCCACGAGGCTTTCCCATGAGGCTTTCCCACAGGGCTGTCCACGTGCCACCGTGGTGTGAGTCGATCCTCGGCTTGAAAGTCGAGGCAGTGCAGGGAAAACTGGTTTCCCTGGAATGGACTGAGACATCCAGGGGACTCTGGGAATGGTGGCACGACCCTGGAGTTCCTCTCACCTTTCCTGTGGAGCGCGACTCCTCTTGAGATGTGACGGGAACACCGGGAATTCTATCCCGACCACGCAGGAAAGGATCCCTCCTCTCGAGCTAGAAGGCGGAAACGGGGCTCCTCTGGATGTAGGCGGGACTCTCGTGCTTCCTCTCGAGTGGAGACGGGAATGTCGGGAACTTCTTGAGTTGCAGTAAGGGTGTGAAGGACCCTTTGGAAGTTCCACAGGTAAGGTGTGATTAGCCTCGAGATACCTCAGCGGAAATGGGACTCAGCTCACCTGGAGGGGAGAACCTCCTGGTTTTCTCGAGTTGCGGCAGGTGCTCTCGACTTACGACGGGGACCTCAGGGACCCGCTGTGGTGGCCTCAGGAAAGGCCAGTACCCATGCGAGTTGCTCTGGGGCCTCTCGGGATTCCTCTCACGTCGATGCACGGGCCTAAGACCTTGTGTGGAGTCGGTGCCGGAACCTGAGGATTCCTCTCCAGTGCAGACATGGATCCTGGGTACTTCTGGAGTCTCCCTAGGGGAGTCAGTCCTCGTCTCGAGCGGGGGCATGCACGTGCGCTTTCCTCCCGAGCTGTAGCAGCAGTGTCACGCTTCCCTTCGCGTGGATCAAGAGATCTGTGGCTTTCCCTTGAGGCTTTCCCACGAGGCTTTCCCACGAGGCTTTCTCACAAGGCTGTACCACGATGCCACCGGTGGTGTGAGTCGATCCTCGGCTTGAAAGTCGAGGCAGTGCAGGGAAAACAGGTTTCCCTGGAATGGACTGAGACACCTGGGGGACTCTGGGAATGGTGGCACGACCCTGGTGTTCCTCTCGCCTTTCCTGTGGAGAGCGTCTCCTCTTGTGATGCGACGGGAACGCCGGGAATTCTTCCCCGAACACGCAGAGAAAGGATCCCTCCTCTCGAGCTAGGAGGCAGAAACGGGTCTCTTCTGGATGTGGGCGGACTCTCGTGCTTCCTCTCGAGTGGAGACGGGTAGAAGTCGGGGAACTTCTTTGAGTTGCAGCAAGATTGTGAAGGACCCTTTGGAATTTCCAGAGGTTAAGTGTGATTAGCCTCGAGACGCCTCAGCGGAAATGGGCCTCATCTCGCCTGGAGGGACGAACCTCCTGGATTTTCTCGAGTTGCGGCAGGTGCTCTCGACTTCAGACGGGGACCTCAGGGACCCGCTCTCGAGGCCTCAGGAAAGGCCAGTCCCCTATGCCAGTTGCTCGCGAGCCTCTCGGGATTCCTCTCCCGTCGATGCTGGTGCCTAAGACCTTGTGGGGAGTCGGTGCCCGCACCTGAGGATTCCTCTCCAGTGCTGACACGGATCTTGGGGTACTTCTGAAAGTCTCCCCTGGGGAGTCAGTCCTCGTCTCGAGTGGGGCAGGGACGTGCGATTTCCTCCGAGCTGTAGCAGCAGTGTCATGCTTCCCTTCGCGTGGATCAAGGGATCTGTGGCTTTGCCTCAAGGCTTTCCACTAGGCTTTCCCACGAGGCTTTCCCACAGGGCTGTCCCACGTGCCACCGTGGTGTGAGTTGATCCTCGGCTTGAAAGTCGAGGCAGTGCAGGGAAAACAGGTTTTCCCTGGAATGGACAGAACATCTGGGTGACTCTGGGAATGCGTGGCCCGACCCTAGAGTTCCTCTCGCCTTTTCCTATGGAGAGAGCCTCCTCTTGAGATGCGACGGGAACGCCGGGAATTCTTTCCGACCACGCAGGGAAAGGTTCCCTCCTCTCGAGCTATGAGGCGGAAACGGGGTCCTCTGGATGTGGCAGAACTCTCGTGCTTCCTCTCGAGTCGAGACGGGTATGTTTGGAAACTTCTTGAGTTGCAGCAAGGGTGTGAAGGACCTTTGGAATTTCCAGAGGTTAGGATGTGACTAGCCTCAAGATGCCTCAGCGGAAATGGGCCTCATATAGCCTGGAGGGGAGAACCTCCTGGATTTTCTCGAGTTGCGGCAGGTGCTCTCGATTTACGACGGGGACCCCTGGACCCGCTCTGGTGGCCTCAGGAAAGGCCAGTCCCAATGCGAGTTGCTCGGGGGGACCTTCGGGATTCCTCTCCCGTCGATGCTGGGGCCTAAGACCTTGTGTGGACTCCAGTGACCGCAACCTGAGGATTCCTCTCCATTGCTGACATGGATCTTGGGGTACTTCTGGAGTCTCCCCAGTGGGAGTCAGTACGCGTCTCGAGTGGGGGCATGCACGTGCGCTTTCCTCCCGAGCTGTAGCAGCAGTGTCTCCCTTCCCCTCGCGAGGATCAAGAGATCAGGGGATTTCCCTCGAGGCTTTCCCACGAGGCTTTCCCACGAGGCTTTCTCACCAAGGCTCTCCCACGTGCCACCGTGGTGTGAGTCCATCCTCGGCTTGAAAGTCGGAGGCAGTGCAGGGAAAACTGTTTTCCCTGGAATGGACGGAGACATCTGGTTGCCTCTGGGAATGGTGGCACCGACGCTGGAGTTCCCTCTCGCCTTTCCTGTGGAGAGCGCCTCCTCTTGAGATTCGACCGGGAACGCCCGGGAATTCTTTCCGGACGACGCAGGGAAAGGATCCCTCCTCTCAAGCTAGGAGGCGGAAACGGGGCTCCTCTGGATGTGGGCGGGACTCTCGTGCTTCCTCTCGAGCGGAGACGGGTATGTCGGGGAACTTCTTGAGTTGCAGCAAGGGTGTGAAGACCTTTGGAAGTTCCAGAGGTTAGGTGTGAGTAGCCTCGAGACGCCTCAGCGGAAATGGCCCTCATCTCGCCTGGAGGGGAGAACCTCCTGGGATTTTCTCGATTGCGGCAGTTGCTCTCCACTTACGACGGGGACCTCAGGACCCGCTCTGGTGGCCTCAGGAAAGACCAGTCCCCATGCGAGTAGCTCGGGGGCCTTCGGGATTCCTTCCCTGTCGATGCTGGGGCCTAAGACCTTGTGTGGAGTCAGTGCTGGAACCTGAGCATTCCTCTCCAGTGCTGTCATGGATCTTGGGGTACTTCTGGAGTCTCCCCAGGGAGTCAGTCCTCCTCTCGAGTGGGGGGCATGCACGTGCGCTTTCCTCCTTAGCTGAAGCAGCAGTGTCACGCTTCCTATGCTTGGATCAAGGGATCTGTGCCTTTCCCATCCAGAGGCTTTCCCACGAGGCTTTCCCACGAGGCTTTCCCATCGAGGCTTTCCCACAGGGCTTGTCCCACGTGCCACCGTGGTGTGAGTCGATTCTCGGTTTGAAAGTCGAGGCAGTGCAAGGGAAGAACAGGTTTCCCTGGAATGGACTGAGAGATCCAGGGGACTCTGGAATGGTGGCACGACCCTGGAGTTCCTCTCACCTTTCCTGGTGGAGCGCGACTCCTCTTGAGATGTGACGGGAACATCGGGAATTCTATCCCGACCACGCAGGGAAAAGGATCCCTCCTCTTGAGCTAGAAGGCGGAAACGGGGCTTCTCTCGATGTGTGCGGGACTCTCGTGCTTCCTCTCGAGTTGAGACGGGTATGTTCGGGGAACTTCTTGAGTTGCAGTAAGGGTGTGAAGGACCCTTTGGAAGTTCCACAGGTAAGGTGTGATTAGCCTCGAGATACCTCAGCGGAAATGGGACTCAGCTCACCTGGAGGGGAGAACCTCCTGGATTTTCTCGAGTTGCGGCAGGTGCTCTCGACTTACGACGGGGACCTCAGGGATCCGCTGTGGTGGCCTCAGGAAAGGCCAGTCCCATGTGAGTAGCTTTGGGGGCCTCTCGGGATTCCTCTCCCGTCGATGCGGGGCCTAAGACCTTGTGTGGAGTAGGTGCCGGAACCTGAGGTTTCCTCTCCAGTGCTGACATGGATCTTGGGGGTACGTCTGGAGTCGCCCCAGGGGAGTCAGTCCTCGTCTCGAGTGGGGGCATGTACGTGCGCTTTCCTCCCGAGATGTAGCAGCAGTGTCATGCTTCCCTTTCGCGTGGATCAAGGGATCTGTGGCTTTCCCTCGAGGCTTTCCCACGAGGCTTTCCCACGAGGCTTTCCCACAGGCTGTCCCACGTGCCACCGTGGTGTGAGTCGATCCTCGGCTTGAAAGTCGAGGCAGTGCAGGGAAAACAGGTTTCCCTGGAATGGACTGAGACATCTGGGGGACTCTGGAATGGTGGCCACGACCCTGGAGTTCCTCTCGCCTTTCCTGTGGAGAGCGCCTCCTCTTGAGATGCGACAGGGAACGCCGGGAATTCTTTCCCGACCACGCAGGGAAAGGTATCCCTCCTCTCGAGCTATGAGGCAGAAACGGGGCTCCTCCGGATGGTAGGGCAGGACTCTCGTGCTTCCTCTCCGAGTGGAGACGGGTATGTTGGGGAACTTCTTGAGTTGCAGCAAGGGTGTGAAGGACCCTTTGGGAAGTTCAAGAGGTTAGTTGTGACTAGCCTCGAGATGCCTCAGCGGAAATGGGCCTAATCTCGCCTGGAGGGGAGAACCTCCTGGATTTTCTCGAGTTGCGGCAGGTGCTCTCGATTTACGACGGGGACCCCTGGGACCCGCTCTGGTGGCCTCAGGAAAAGGCCAGTCCCCATGCGAGTTGCATGGGGGCCACTCGGGATTCCTCTCCCGTCGATGTGGGGCCTAAGACCTTGTGTCAGTCGGTCCGGAACCTGGAGAATTCCACTTCCAGTGCTGACATGGATCTTGGGGTACTTCTGGAGTCTCCCTAAGGGAGTCAGTACCTCGTCTCGAGTGTGGGGCATGCACGTGCGCTTTCCTCCGAGCTTGTAGCAGCAGTGTCTCGCTTCCCTCGCGAGGTATCAAGAGATCAGTGGCTTTCCGAACTTCCCACGAGCTTTTTCCCACGGAGGCTTTCCCACGAGCTTTCCAAGTCTCCCACGTGCCACCGTGGTGTGAGTCGATCCTCGGCTGAAAGTCGAGGCAGTGCAGGGAAACAGTGTTTCCCTGGAATGGACCTGGAGACATCTGGGGGCTCTGGGAATGGTGGCACGACGCTGGAGTTCCTCTCGCCTTTCCTGTGGAGAGCGCCTCCTTCTTGAGATGCGACGGGAACGCCGGGAATTCTTTTTCCGGACGACGCAGGGAAAAGGATCCCTCCTCTCGAGCTAGGAGGCGGAAACGGGGCTCCTCTGGATAGTGGGCGGGACTCTCGTGCTTCCTCTCGAGCGGACGGGTATGTCGGGGAACTTCTTGAGTTTGCAGCAAGGGTGTGAAGGACCCTTTGGAAGTTCCAGAGGTTAGATGTGATTAGCCTCGAGACACCTCAGCGGAAATGGGCCTCATCTCGCCTGGAGGGAGAACCTCCTTGGATTTTCTCAACTTGCGGCAGGTGCTCTCGACTTACGACGGGGACCTCAGGGATCCGCTTGGTGGCCTCAGGAAAGGCCAGTCCCCATGCGAGTTCAGCTTCGGGGGCCTCTCGGGATTTCCTCTCCCGTCGATGCCTGGGCCTAAGACCTTGTGTGGGAGTCAGGTGCCGGAACCTGAGGATTCCTCTCCAGTGCTGACATGGATCTTGGGGTACTTCTGGAGTCTCCCCAGGGGAGTCAGTCCTCGTCTCGAGTGGGGGCATGCACGTGTGCTTCCTCCCGAGCTGTAGCAGCAGTGTCATGCTACCCTTCGCGTGGATCAAGGGATCTGAGCTTTCCTCGAGGCTTTCCCACGAGGCTTTCCCTCGAGCTTTCCCACAGGGCCTGTCCCACGTGCCACCGTGGTGTGAGTCGATCCTCGGCTTGAAAGTCGAGGCCAAGTGCAGGGAAAACAGGTTTCCCTGGAATGGGACTGAGACATCTGGGGGACTCTGGGAATGGTGGCACGACCCTGGAGTTCCTCTCGCGCTTTTCCTGTGGAGAGCGCCTCCTCTTGAGATGCGACGGGAATGCCGGGAATTCTTTCCCGACCACGGCAGGGAAATGATCCCTGCCTCTCGAGCTATGGAGACGGCAAACGGGGCTTCTCTGGATGATGGGCGGGACTCTCGTGCTTCCTCTCGAGTGGAGACGGGTATGTCGGGAACTTCTTGAGTTGCCAGCAAGGGTGTGAAGGACCCTTTGGAAAGTTCCAGAGCGTTAGTTGTGATTAGCCTCGAACGCCTCAGCGGAAATGGGGCCTCAATCTCGCCTGGAAGGGCAGAACCTCCTGGATTTTCTCGAGTTGCGGCAGGTGCTCTCGACTTACGACGGGGACCTCTAGGGACCGCTCTGGTGGCCTCAGGAAAGGCCAGTCCCCATGCTAGTTGCATGGGGCCATCTCGAGGATTCCTCTCCCGTCGATGCTAGGGGCCTAAGACTTGTGTAGAGTCCGGTGCAGGAACCGGAGAATTCCACTCCAGTGCTGACATGGTTCCTGGGGTACTTTTGGAGTCTCCCTAAGGGAGTCAGTCCTCGTCTCGAGTGGGGGCATGCACGTGCGCTTTGCCTCCCGAGCTGTAGCTGTAGTGTCACGCTTCCCTTCGCGTGGATGAAGGAATCTGTGGCTTTCCCCGAGTCTTTCCCACGAGGCTTTCCACGAGGCTTTCCCAAATGGCTGTCCAACGTGCCACCGTTGTGTGAGTCATTCCTCGGCTTGAAAGTCGAGGCAGTGAAGGAAAACACGGTTTCCCTGGAGTGGACTGAGACATCTGGGGGACTCTGGGAATCGTGGCACGACCCTGGAGTTCCTCTCGCCTTTCCTGTTGGAGAGCGCCCCTCTTGAGCTGCGATGGGAACGGCCAGGAATTCTTTCCTGAACGACGCAGGGAAAGGAACCCTCCTCTCGAGCTAGGAGGTGGAAACGGGGCTCCTCTGGATGTGGGCGGGACTCTCTTGCTTCCTCTCGAGTCGAGACGGGTATGTCGGGGAACTTCTTGAGTTGCAGCAAGGGTGTGAAGGACCCTTTGAAAGTTCCAGAGGTTAGGTGTGATTAGCCTCGAGAAGCCTCAGCGGAAATGGGCCTCATCTCGCCTGGAGGGGAGAACCTCCTGGATTTTCTCGAGTTGCGGCAGTGTGCTCTCGACTTACGACGGGAACCTCAGGGACATGATCTGGTGGCCTCAGGAAAGGCCAGTCCCCATGCGAGTTGCTCGGGGGCTCTCGGTATTCCTCTCACCATCGATGCCGCGGCCTAAGACCTTGTGTGGAGTCGGTGCCGGAACCTGAGGGATTCCTCTCCAGTGTTGACATGGATCTTGGGGTATTTCCTGAGTCTCCCCTGTGGAGTCAGTCCTCGTCTCGAGTGGGGGCATGGACGTGCGCTTTTCCTCCCCAGCTGTAGCAGCAGTGTCCACGCTTCCCTTCGCGTGGATCAAGGGATCTGTGGCTTTCCCTCGGAGGCTTTCCCACGATGGCTTTCCCACGAGGATTTCCCACAAGTCTGCCGCACGTGCCACCGTGGTGTGAGTCGATCCTCGGCTTGAAAGTCGAGGCAGTGCAGGGAAAACAGGTTTCCCTGGAATGGACTGAGACATCTGGGGGACTCTGGGAATGGTGTCACGACCCTGGAGTTCCTCTCGCCTTCCCTGTGGAGAGCGTCTCCTCTTGTGATGCGACGGGAACGCCGGTAATTTCTTTCCCGAACACGCAGGGAAAGGATCCCTCCTCTCGAGCTAGGAGGCGGAAACGGGGCTCCTCTGGATGTGGGCGGAACTCTCGTGCTTCCTCTCGAGTGGAGACGGGTTATGTCGGGAAACTTCTTGAGTTGCAGCAAGGGTGTGAAGGACCCGTTGGAAGTTCCAGAGGTTAGGTGTGATTAGCCTCGAGACGCCTCAGCGCAAACGGACCTCATCTTGCCTGGAGGGGAGAACCTCCTGAATTTTCTCGAGTTGCGGCAGGTGCTCTCGACTTACGACGGGGAACACAGGGACCCCCTCTGGTGGCCTCAGGAAAGGCCAGTCCCCATGCGAGTTGCACGGGGCCCTCTAGGGATTCCTCTCCCGTCGATGCCGGGCCCTAAGACCTTGTGTGGAGTCGGTGCCGGAACCTGAGGATTCCTCTCCAGTGCTGACATGGATCTTGGGGTACTTCTGGAGTCTCCCAGGGGGAGTCAGTCCTCCTCTAAGTGGTGGCATGCACGTGCGCTTTCCTCCCGAGCTGTAGCAGCAGTGTCACGCTTCCCTTCGCGTGAATCAAGGGATCTGTGGCTTTCCCTCCCAGGCTTTCCCAGGAGGCTTTTCCACGATGCTTTCCCACAGGGCTGTCCCACGTGCCACCGTGGTGTGAGTCGATCCTCGGCTTGAAAGTCGAGGCAGTGCAGGGAAAACAGGTTTCCCTGGAATGGACTGAGAAAATCTAGGGGACTCTGGGAATGGGGGGAATGACCCTGGAGTCCTCTCGCCTTTCCTGTGGAGAGTGCCTCCTCTTGAGATGCAACGGAAACGCCAGAAATTCTTTCCCGAACACGCAGGGAAAGGATCGCTCCTCTCGAGCTAGGAAGCTGAAACGGGGCTCCTCTGGATGTGGGCGGGACTCTCGTGCTTCCTCTCGACTGGGGACGGGTATGTCGGGGAACTTCTTGAGTTGCAGCAAGGGTGTGAAGTACCCTATGGAAGTTCCAGAGGTTAGGTGTGATTAGCCTCCAGACGCCTCAGCAGAAATGGGCCTCATCTCGCCTGGAGGGGAGAACCTCTTGGATTTTCTCGAGTTGTGGCAGGTGCTCTCGACTTACGACGGGGACCTCAGGGACCCGCTCTGGTGGCATATCGAAAGGACCGGTCCCCATGCGAGTTACTCGGGGGCCTCTAGGGATTCCTCTCCCGTCGATGCCGGAGCATAAAACCTTGTGTGGAGTAGGTGGCGGAACCGGAGGATTCCTCTCCAGTGCTGACATGGGATCTTGGGTACTTCTGGAGTCTCCCCAGGGGAGACAGTCCTCGTCTCGAATGGGGGCATGAACGTGCGCTTTCCTCCCGAGCTTTAGCAACAGTGTCGCGCTTCCCTTCGCGAGTATCAAAGTGATCTGTGGCTTTCCCAAGAGGCTTTCCCACGAGGCTTTCCACGAGGCTTTCCCACAGGGCTGTCCCACGTGCCACCGTGGTGTGAGTCGATCCTCGGCTTGAAAGTCGAGGCAGTGCAGGGAAAACAGGTTTCCCTGGAATGGACTGAGACATCTGGGGGCTCTGGGAATGGTGAAACGACCCTGGAGTTCCTCTCGCCTTTCCTGTGGAGAGCGCCTCCTCTTGAGATGCGACGGGAACGCCGGGAATTCTTTCCCGACCACGCCAGGGAAAGTATCCCTCCTCTCTAGCTTGGAGGCGGAAACGGGTCTCCTCTGGATGTGGGCGGGACTCTCGTGCTTCCTGTCGAGTGGAGACGGGCATGTTGGGGAACTTCTTGAGTTGCAGCAAGGGTGTGAATGACCCTTTGGAAGTTCCAGAGTTTAGGTGTGATTAGCCTCGAGACCCCTCAGCGGAAATGGGCCTCATCTCGCCAGGAAAGGAGAACCTCCTGGATTTTCTCGAGTTGCAGCAGGTGCTCTCGACTTACGACGGTGACATCAGGGACCCCCTCTTGTGGCCTCACGAAAGGGAAGTCCCCATGCGAGTTGCTCATGGGTCTCTCGGGATTCGTCTCCCGTCGATGCCGGGACCTAAGATCTCGTGTGGAGTCTGTGCCAAAACCTGAGGATTCCTCTCCAGTGCTGACATGTATCTTGGGGTGTTTCTGGAGTCTCCCCAGGGGAGTCAGTCCTCGTCTCGAGTCGGGGCATGCACGTGCGCTTTCCTCCGAGCTGTAGCAGCAGTGTTGAGCTTCCCTTCGCGAGGATCAAGGGATCTGTGGCTTTCCCTCGAGGCTTTCCCACGACGCTTTTCCACGACGCTTTCCCACAGGACTGTCCCACCTGCCACCTTGGTGTGAGTCGAACCTCTTCTTGAAAGTCGAGGCAGTGCAGGGAAAACAGGTTTCCCTGGAATGGACTAAGACATCTGTGGGACTCTGGGAATGGTGGCACGACCCTTGAGTTCCTCTCGCCTTCCCTGTGGAGAGCGCCCCCCTCTTGAGATGCGATGGGAACGCCGGGAATTCTTTCCCGACCACGCAGGGAAAGGATCCCTCCTCTCGAGCTAGGAGTCGGAAACGGGGCTCCTCTGGATGTGGGCGGGACTCTCGTTCTTCCTCTCGAGTGGAGACTGGTATGTTGGTGATCTGCTTGAATTGCAGAAAGGCTGTGAAGGACCCTTTGGAAGTTCCAGAGGTTAGGTGTGATTAGCCGTGAGAGAACTCAGTGGAAATGGCCTCATCTCGCCAAGAAGGGAGAACCTCCTGGATTTTCTCAAGTTGCGGGCAGGTGCTCTCGAATTACTACGGGGACCTCAGGGACCCGCTCTGGTGGCCTCAGGAAAGGCCCAGTCCCCATGCCGATTTGCTCGGGGTCCTCTCGGAGTTCCTCTCCCATCGATGCCAGGGCCTAAGACCTTGTTTGGAGTCGGTGTCGGAAACTGAGAATTCCTCTCCAGTTCTGACATGGATCTTGGGGTACTTCTGGAGTCTCCCCAGGGAGTCAGTCCTCGTCTCGAGTGGGGGCATGCACGTGCACTTTCCTCCCGAACTGTAGCAGCAGTGTCACGCTTCCCTTCCACAGTATCTAGGATCAGTAGCTTTCCCTCGAGGCTTTAAGCGAGGCTTCCCACGACGCTTTCCCACTAGGCTTTCCCACGACGTTTCCAAGGTGATGTCCACGTGCCACCGTGGTGTCAGTCGATCCTCGTCTTGAAAGTTGAGTCAGTGCCGGGAAAACAGGCTTCCGTGGAATGGACTGAGACATCTGCGGGATCTGGGAATGGTGGCACGACCCTGGAGTACCTTCGCCTTTCCTGTGGAGAGCGCTCCCTATTGAGATGTGACGGAACGCCGGGAATTCTTTCCCGACCACGCAGGGAATGGATCCCTCCTGTTGAGCTATGAGGCGGAAACGGGGCTCATCTGGATGTGGGCGGACACTCGTGTTCCTCTCGAGTGGAAACGGGTATGTCGGGGAACTTCTTGAGTTGCAGAAAGAGTGTGAAGGACGCTTTGTAACTTCCAGAGGTTAGGT
>NW_017217145.1:0-12730 GCF_001704415.2 Capra hircus | reverse complement strand
GTCCACGGGGCTGTGACCACCGGCATAAAAGCACCTTGTGTGGGGGAGTCGGTGCTGGAACCTGAGGATTCCTCTCCAGTGCTACATGTGGATCTTAGGGGTACTTCTATAGTCTCCCCAGGGAGTCAGTCTTGCGTCGCGATGTGGCGGCGCATGCCACGTGCGCTTTCCTCCCGAGCTGTAGCAGCAGTGTCATGCTCCCCTTCGTGTGGATCAAGTGATCTTGTGGCTTTCCCACGAGGCTTCCCACAGGGTTGCTCCACGTGCCACCGTGGTGTGAGTCGATCCTCGGCTTGAAAGTCGAGCAGTGGGGAAAACAGGTTTCCCTGGAATGGACTGAGACATCTGGGGACTCTGGGAATGGTGCCACGACCCTGGCGTTCCTCTCGCCTTTCCTGTGGAGAGCGCCTCCTCTTGAGATGCGACGGGAACGGGAATTCTTTCCGACCACGCCAGGGAAAGATCCCTCCTCTCGAGCTAGGAGGCGGAAACGGCGCTCCTCTGGATGAGGGGGGACTCTCGTGATTCCTCTCGAGTGGAGACGGTATGTCGGGGAACTTCTTGAGTTGCAGCAAGGGTGTGAAGGACCCTTTGGAAGTTCCAGAGGTTAGGTGTGATTAGCCTCGAGACGCCTCAGCGGAAATGGGCCTCATCTCGCCTGGAGGGGAGAACCTCCTGGATTTTCTCGAGTTGCGGCAGGTGCTCTCGACTTACGACGGGGACCTCAGGACCGCTCTGGTGGCCTCAGGAAAGGCCAGTCCCCAGCGAGTTGCTCGGGGGCATCTCGGGATTCCTCTCCCGTCGATACGGGGCCTAAGACCTTGTGTGGAGTCGGTGCCGGAACCTGAGGATTCCTCTCCAGTGCTGACATGGATTGGGGTACTTCTGGAGTCTCCCCAGGGAGTCAGCAGTCTCACTCGAGTGGGTGCATGGACGTGCGCTTTCCTCTCGAGCTGTAGCTGCAGTGTCACGCTTCCCTTCGCTGGATCAAGGGATCTGTGGCTTTCCCTTTGCTTTCCCACGAGGCTTTCCCACAGGGCTTGTCCCACGTGACACCGTGGTGTGAATCGATCCTCGGCTTGAAAGTAGAGGCAGTGCAGGGAAAACATGTTTCCCTGGAATGGATTGAGACATCTGGGCGACTCTGGGAATGTGGCACGTCCCTGGAGTTCCTCTCACCTTTCCTGTGGAGAGCGCCTCCTCTTGAGATGCCGACGGGAACGCCGGGAATTCTTTCCCGACCACGCAGGGAAAGGATCCCTCCTCTCCGCTAGGAGGCGGAAACTGGGCTCCTCTGGATGAGGGCGGGACTCACGTGCTTCCTCTCGAGTGGCGACGGATATGTCGGGGAACTTCTTGAGTTGCAGCAAGTGTGTGAAGGACCCTTTGTTAGTTCCAGAGGTTTAGGTGTGATTAGCCTCGAGACGCCTCAGCGGAAATGGGCCTCATCTCTCCTGGAGGGGAGAACCTCCTGGATTTTACCGAGTTGCGGCAGGTGCTCTCGACTTACGATGGGACCTCATGGGACCCGCTCTGGTGACCTCAGGAAATGGCCAGTCCCCATGCGAGGTGCTAGGAGGTCCTTTCGCTATTCCTCTCCATTCGATGCCAGGGCCTAACACCTTGTGTGGAGTCGGGACTGGAACCTGAGGATTCCTCTCCAGTGCTGACATGGATCCTGGCGTACTTTCTGGAGTCTCCCAAGCTTGCGTCAGTCCTCGGCTCGAGTGGGGTCATGCACTTGCGCTTTCCTCCCGAGCGGTAGCAGCAGTGTCACGCTTCCGTTCTCGTGTATCAAGGAATCTGTGGCTTTCCCTGGAGTCTTTCCCATGAGGCTTTCCCACAGGGCTATTCCACTTGCCACCATGGTGTGAGTCGATCCTCGGCGTGAAAGTCGAACCAGTGCAGGGAAAACAGGAACCTCCTTCCCACAGTAGGGGATACACTGTCCCTTGGGTGGGTATCTCCAGGGCACTCGCGCTGGGGGGTTTCCCGCGGAGGTGCGGGCCTCAGGCTCCACGTGAGAAAAGCCCCAAATGGCATTAGCTGCCAGTCCAGACGCTGGCCCCTCTGGTCTCCGGCCGGAGCCTTGGGCTCCAGGCAACTCAAAGCCCTCGGCGGTGGCACTCTGGGACTGCTGTAGGGAAAGGATGCCAAGAGCCCACGGAGGAGTTGGGGAGGGGGCATGAGGGAAACGGAGGCGAGGACAGCGAGGGATCTAGGTGGAGGCGCTGGAGAGAGCGTCTGGTGTCCCGGAATGCCTCGGAGGAGCCAGCGGGGGACAGTCGAGGCCCAGGGACCTGTGGAATGTGAAAAGGCGGGAAATCCCAGAGCAAGGCAGGCTGGGAAAGGGGGCGTTGGTGGCCAATTCAAAGGGACCTAGGGGCGTTTCCTGGGCGGTGAGTTCCCTTGGCACTGCTGAGGGCCCCTGATTGATCCACTCGGGGTTGAACCCACCCCCCGCTGCGAGGGAGGGCCACAAACCAAAGCCCCCGAACTGCCCGCCCACCCCAACGGGGATCTTGGCGGTCCAGGGCACAGCCGTGCCCGGGAAAAGCCCACTCGCTCCACGGGACTCCGTCCAGGGTCTCTGCTTGGAAAGAGGCCAGGGGCGGCCCCCTCCATCTACCCACCCAAACCCTATTGACGTCAATGGTGGCGGAGACGCCTCCCATTCTCCAGAGTCCTGAGCTGCTGGGTCCCCGCCCACTCGGCCAGCAGTCTGCAGCGTGCCCGTGTGCCTCTCCCACCATGGCTTCGTCCGGCTCCTCCAGCACCTCAAGCGGTACGTTTGCCCTCGGTCCCTGTGGTCGGATCACATCTCAGGGGATTTGCGGGTGGCCTGGGCAAGGGCTCTCGGCCAATGTGTTGACCCCCCTCCCACCCGAGAACGGCTGGGACCCATCGGCCAGGCCCGGGGTTCCGAGGCGTCAGGTGTGCCCAAATTCGGAGGGCGTGGCATCGTTCGTTCATCTTGCTCCTTTGGCACACACATGGCTTCTCCGTTCTCTTTTCTGGGAAGACAGTGTTGTTTCAGGGGGCGTGCTGCGGGGGGCGGGGGCCGGGGTTGGGGGTGGTGGGAGCGGGTGCTTTGCTGGGATGAGGCCCTTTATCCTCACATCTTCATGTGGGAATGGGAGTCGGGGAGCTCTGTGGCCTTGCTGCCTTCAGTGACTTCCTCTGCACAGGGGCCTAGTGGCTTCTGCCTTTTGTCAGGCGTTACGGGGTTTGGGCTTCGCTTTGGTGGCCTTGGCCTTTGCCTTGGCCTGGGCCTTGGCCTTGCCCTTGGCGTTGCCGTTGCCCTTGCCTTGGTCTTGGGCTTGGCCTTGCCCTGCCCTTGAACTTAAACTTGACCTTGACCTTGACCTTGAACTTGACCTTGACCTTGACCTTGACCTTGAACTTGAATTTTAACTTGGCCTTGACCTTGAACTTGAACTTGAACTTGACCTTGAACTTGAACTTCAACTTGAACTTCAACTTGAACTTGACCTTGAACTTGAACTTGACCTTGACTTTGAACTTGAACTTGAACTTGACGTTGAACTTGAACTTGAACTTGACCTTGAACTTGACTTTGAACTTGAACTTGAACTTGAACTTGATCTTGACCTTGACATTGAACTTGAACTTGACCTTGAACTTGAACTTGAACTTCAACTTGAACTTGACCTTGAACTTGACCTTGAACTTGAACTTCAACTTGAACTTGTCCTTGACCTTGAACTTCAACTTGAACTTGAACTTGAACTTGACCTTGACCTTGAACTTGAACTTGACCTTGACCTTGAACTTGAACTTGACCTTGACCTTGACCAACAACGGGAGACCTCGAGATTTGCTCAGAGCACCGGAGGTCCAGAAGCAGGGCCCTGTATCTCCCCTTCCCTTTGTGATCATTGCAAAGACATTCCTAGCTGATAGCGGGAGTGCCCCTGAAGAAGCAAGCAGTGGGAGTGTGTTTGACACGACTGTGTGCCTTCCTGGCCTCAGCTCCACAAGGGGCCTTTCCTCTCGAAGTAGGCCCCATGTCCCCTTGGGGAGGGTGTCATGGCCTCTTTTCTCCTCACTGCCAAAGGGTGGAGCCAAGCTCGCTCTGTCAGAGGTACAAAAACAGCAATTGAATGGATTTTCAAGCTCTTGCTAGGCTGCACCCTTTCAGGGCCCACTTTACTGAAACAGGTGCTCTGTGGCCCCTGGTTGGGTATGCAGGTTCACAAACAGGGTGAGATCCTGTCCAAGCCAAGAATTTTCCTGAAAGACCTAGGCTCACTAGAGCTCTCCTCCAGAGCAAAGGGGATAGAGGAGATGTATGGAGGAGTCTTTGCCTTTCCCTGTGAGTGTGGGGCTACTCCCTACGGCCCCAAGCTCAGGGATAACTGCCTCTAAGAAAGGAATGGCAAGAAGCGCTATTCTTGGAGGTTGGGACAGGGAGTTCGCAGCATGTGGGGAAAGAAAGACTTCTTCGGGGAAGAAGAGGCAACCACCGGGGGTGTGTTTGCAAGCCTCTATTTGGAAGGAACAGGTTTGCTTATACAACTCAAGACCTCCAGATCTGCTCAGAGGACTGAAGTTCCAGAGACAGGGCCATGTATCTCCCCTTCCCTTTGAGATCCTTGCAAAGACATTCCTAGCAGATCGTGGGAGTGCCCATGAAGAAGCAAGCAGCGGGAGTGTGCTTGACATCACTGGCTGCCTACCTGGGCTCAGCTCCTCAAGGGGCCTTTCTCTCCTGGTAGGCCCTATGTCCCCTTTGGGAGAGGGTGGTGCCCTCTTCCCTCCACACTGCCAAAGGGTGGAGGTGGAGCAAACTCGTTCTCTCCGAGGTTAAAAAAAAAGACAAATTGGATGGATTTTTAAGCTCTTGCTATGCTGCACCCCTCCAGGACCCACTCGAGCAAAACAGGTGCCCTGTGGCCCCTAGGTCGGGTATGCAGGTTCACACACCGGGTGGGATCCCGTCAAAGCCAAGAATTTTCCTGACAGACCTAGGCTCACTAGAGCTCTCCTCCAGAGGAAAGGGGACAGAAAAGACGTGTGTGTGGAGGTGGCTCTGCCTTTCCAGGTCCCAATCTCAGGGATAACTGCCCCTAAGAAAGGAACTGCTGCTGCTGCTGCTGCTGCTAAGTTGCTTCAGTCGTGTTCGACTCTGTGCGACGCCATAGACGGTAGCCCACTAGGCTCCCCTGTCCCTGGGATTCTCCAGGCAAGAACAGTAAGTGGGTTGCCATTGCCTTCTCCAATGCATGAAAGTGAAAATGAAAGTGCAGTCGCTCAGTCGTGTCCGACCCTCAGCGACCCCACGGACTGCAGCCTACCAGGCTTCTCCGTCCATAGGATTTTCTGAAAGGAACTGCAAGAAGCGCTTTTCCAGGAGGCTGGGAAAGGGAGTTCGCAGGATGTGGGGAAAGAGAGCCTCCTTCGGGGAAGAATAGGCGGCCACTTGTTTTGTGTTGCAAACCTCTATTTGGAAGGAACAGGTTAGCTTATACAAAGGGAGACCTCCAGATCTGCTCAGAGGACCAAAGTTGCAGAGGCAGGTCGGTGTATTTTCCCTTCACTTTGCGATCCTTGCAAAGACATTCCTTGCTGATAGATGATTCAGCAAGGGCCTTTGAGACTGTTGTTTTCTTTCCTAGGTTCAAAGATTCCTTCAGTTCCTAATATAGATATCCTAGAAATTATCTGACATCCGTGAAAATCTGATATGTCCTGGTCAAATGCTGTCAGTTATAATTCCAGTTATCATATTAAAGCATTTCAAGTCGCAGCAGTGACCAGATTACATTGTCAATTTCTATTTAATCAGGTTTTAACCATGTCCTCTATGGTTTCACACGGATGCCTTTGCAGAAATACTGCTACTTCAAGATATATGGAATATACTTTTTTTAAGCTTACCGATAATTTGTTTGTTTGTTTGTTTGTCTTCTGGTAAGCTGGTACCAGATGGAATTTAGTCTCCTCTCTAGGTTAAGAGAACAAAGTTTTCTTAGAATGCAATTTTTGATAACAGACTATGGATTTCTTTACCTTTCCTTGATTTATAATTGTTTTCATCATCTGTTTTTTTACTTCGGTAAAGTAAATAAGCCTTATTTAAGATTTTGGTACATGTAGGATGGACTAAGCTTTCCCCACTCTTGCAAGTTCCCTTACCCCTTCAGATTCTTCTCGTGGGACCAAGATCTCACTTTCCTCCAGAGGGACAATCCAAGCTTTTTATTAGTTGATCTGCCCCTGACATCAGAGTCCATTTGAGCACGAGTTGGCCTATAATTTAGGCATGAAACTATGACTACATAAAGAAAAGGTGACTTTATGATTCAGGGATGGCCATGATATGCCTTGCACTTCAGAGAAAATGGGTTAAAATGATTTTTTTTTCTTCAAAACTGCACAGCCAGTTCTTTCAGCATATGCAATTGAAAACATCTAGTCATTAGGTCAGTTTTCATTCCAATCCCAAAGAAAGGCAATGACAAAGAATATTCAAGCTGCTGCACAATTGCACTCATCTCACACACTAGTAAAGTAATGCTCAAAATTCTCCAAGTTCACATGAACTGTGAACTTCCAAATGTTCAAGAGGGATTTAAAACATGCAGAGAAACCAGAGATCAAACTGCCAACATCCACTGGATCATTGAAAAAGCAAGAGAGTTCCAGAAAAAAAGACATCTATTTCTGCTTTATTGACTATGCCAAAGCCTTTGACTGTGTGGATCACAATAAACTGGGAAAACTTCTGAAAGAGATGGGAATACCAGACCACCTGACCTGTCTCTTGAGAAACCTGTATGCAGGTCAGGAAGAAACAGTTCGAACTGGACATGGAACAACAGACTGGTTCTAAATAGGAAAAGGAATATGTCAAGGCAGTGTATTGTCACCCTGCTTATTTAACTTATATGCAGAGTACATCATGAGAAACACTGGGCTGGAGGAAGCACACGCTGGAATCCAGATTGCTGGGAGAAATATCAAGAATCTCAGATATGCAGATGACACCACCCTTATGGCAGAAAGTGAAGAAGAACTAAAGAGTCTCCTGATGAAAGTGAAAGAGGAGAGTGAAAAAGTTAGCTTAAAGCTCAGCATTCAGAAAACTGAAATCATTGCATCCAGTCTCTTCACTTCATGGCAAATAGATGGGAAAACATTGGAAACAGCAGCAGACTATTTTGGGGGGCTTCGAAATCACTGCAGGTGATGTCTGCCTCCATGAACTTAAAACGTATTTATGACTTGGAAGAAAAGTGATGACCAAACTAGACAGCATATTAAAAAGCCGAGACGTTGCTTTGCCAACAAAGATCCATCCAGTCAAGGCTATGGTTTTTCCATATGTCATGGATGGATATGAAAGATGTACTATAAAGAAAGTGACAGCTGAAAATTGGATGCTTTTGAACTGTGGTGTTGGAGAAGATGCTTGTAGGTCGCTTAGACTACAAGGAGACGCAACCACTCCATCCTAAAGGAAATCAGGTCTGAATATACATTGGAAGGACTAATACTGAACCTGAAACTCCAATACTTTGGCCACTTGATGCGAAGAGCTGACTCACTTGGAAGTTGCTTTGATTTGCCTGTGAGTGTGGGAGCCCTCCCTGGGCAAAGGGCCTCAGGGGTCATTGCCACTGAATCACGACCTCCAAGCAAGCGCATTCCAGCTGTGTGACATTCAGGAAGCAGGAGACTGGGAAAACTATCTTCCTTAGAGGAAGGAAAGTCATCCACAGAGAGTGTGTTTTCAGGCCTCTCTTTGAAGTAAGTGTTTTGCTTCTCAGACATCAGAGCTGCAGGCTTGCTCTGAGGGCCTCAATTGCAGAGTCAGGGCTGTGTGTCTCACTGCACTTTCCAAGCATTGCAGACACATTCCTAGGTTGGAGCAGTGCTTCCCATGAGAAAGAAGCCTCGGGAGTGTGTCTGAGCGGGCTGAGTGCCATGCTAGGGTCACCTAGTCGAGGGCACCTTGCACATCCAATGGGCCCCAGGCGAGTAGCTATGGACCGGCCCTTCGGTTGAGACATCCCAAAGCAGGGAACAAAGCTAGCTCTGTCAGAAGGAGGAAAACAGCAATGGGATGGATTTTCAAGCAGTTGCCAAGTCACACCACGTTAGGGCTCCCCGGGAAAGAAATGCGAATTTTGGCCTCTAGGCCCAGTATCCAGATGTGTGCACAGGATATTTTCCCCACAGGATTCAAGAATGTTCCAGACAGACCTAAGCTCACTAGCTCTCTCCTGCAGAGGAAATGAAATATTGTTGCTGAACCACGAAAAGATGCTGGGATTCTTGGCTTATGGAGGAGAAGAATTCAATCCAGGGCCCAAGACGAGGCTTGATTGCTCAGAGCTTTTGTGCAATAGAGTTTTATTAAAGGAGAAAGGAGATAGAGAAAGCTTCTGACAGAGACATCACAAGGCGCAGAAAGCGTACCCCCTTGCTAGTGTTAGTAATGGAGTTATATACTCTCCAATAAGTTATGACAACGAACAAAAGAATGTCTGGAGGTTGTAAAGACTCACTAGACCTACTCCCATAATTGACATTTTAAGATAACAGGATTAGCCAGAAGGTTTTTTCCAGAGACCATCCTCAAGAAGGATGCATGATTGTTATATAATCCTAAGGAATGTAGAGGGAAAAACAGTTTGTCCTTCCTTCCTCCTTGAGAATTCTAGACCCCTCTCTCCTTGGGGACCCTTGAACTTCTTAGAAACCTGCCTTGGCAATGACTCTCTCAGAAACATGATTGAACAGCCGTTTGGAGCTTCCTTTGACTTTCCCTGGGAGGGAGGGAGCCCTCCCTGAGCACAGGGCCTCAGGGGCCATGGCCAATGAAAAATAATCTCCCAGCAAGTGCTTTTCAGCCCTGTGTGACTCTCAGCCCACAGGAGGCTGAGAAAACTCTCTTCCTTGGAGGAAGGAAAGGCAGCCCAAGAGTGTGTTTTCAGGCCTGTATCTTGCAGCAAGTGTTTGGCTTGTTAGACAGAAGACCTGCAGGCCTGTTCCAACAGACTCAATTCCAGAATCAGGGCCTTGTGTCTCCCTGCAGTTTCCTGGCCTTGCAAACACATTCCTAGGTGAGAGCAGTCCTGCCCATGGGGAAGCAGGCTGTGGGAGTGTGTCTGAGGGGGCCAGGTGTCATGCTGGGGTCACCTGGTCGAGGGCACCTTGCACCTCCAATGGACCCCAGGCAAGGAGTTGCAGGCCACCACCTTGCTTCTGAAATCCCAAAATGGGGAGCAAAGCTCGCTCTGTCAGAGGGAAGAAAACAGCAACAGGATGGATTTTCAAGCAGTTGCTAGGCTGTACTGCGTTAGGGCTCCAAGGAAGGAAAATGCGAATTTTAGCCCCTACGACTGGTATCCAGGTGGGCTCCCAGGATGATTTCCCCACAGGATCCAAGAACGTTCCAGACAGACCTGGGCTCACTGGCTCCCTCCTGCAGAGGAAACATGAGAGAACAGCTGTTTGGAGGTTGCTTTGACTTCCCCTGGGAGGGTAGGATCCCTCCCTGGGTGCAGGGCCTCAGGGGCCATTGCCGCAGAGAAATGCCCTCGAAGCCAGACCTTTGCAGCCTTGTATGACTCAGCACGGAGGAGACTGGAAAAGCTCTCTTCCTTGGAGGAAGGAAAGGCAGCCCCAGAGAGTGTGTTTTCACACCTGTATCTTGCAGCAAGTGTTTGGCGTCTCAGACGTCAGACCTCCAGGCCTGCTCCAACGGCCTCAGTTCCAGAGTCAGGGCCGTGTGTCTCCCTGCATTTTCTGAGCCTTGGGAACACATTCCTAGGTCAGAACAGTCCTGCCCATGGGGAAGGAGGCTGCGGGAGTGTGTCTGAGGGGGTCGGGTGCCATGCTGGGGTCCAATAGACCCGGTACCTCCAATAGACCCCAGGACAACAGCGGTGGGGCTCCCCCTGGCTTCCGAAATGCCAAAGCGAGAAGCAAAGCTAGCTCTATCAGAAGGAAGAAAAGAGCAATCGGATGGATGTTCAGGCTGTTGCTGGGCCGCACCACTTCAGGGTCCCCCCCGAGAGGAACAGGCGCCCTGTGGCCCCTAGGTCCGATATGCAGGTTAACACACAGGGTGTGTCCCCATAGGAGCCAAGAATTTTCCTGAGAGACCTAGGCTCACTAGAGCTCTCCTACAGGGCAAAAGGGGTAGAACAGACTGTGGATGTGACTCTGCCTTTCCCAGCGAGCATGGGGCCCTCCCTACGGCCCCGGGCTCCAGGGAAAATTGTCCCAGAAAAATGACCTCCAAGAAGCGCTTTTCCAGCAGGCTGGGATGCAGAGTTCACAGGATGCGGGGAAAGTGATCGTGCTTCAGGGAAGAAGAGGCAGCCACCCAGTGTGTGTTTGCAAGCCTGTATTTGGAAGAAACTGGTTATCTCCTTCAAGGGGAGACCTCCAGGTCTGCTCAGAGGACCGAAATTCCAGAGGCAGCACCATGCATCTCCCCTGTCCTTTCTGAGCCTTGGAAAGACATTCCTAGCTTATAGCGGTATTGCTCATGAAGAAGCAGGATGCAGGAATGTGTCAGACATGACTGGGTGCCTTCCTGGGTTCAGCTCCGTGAGGGGCCTTTCCACTCAAAGTAGGTCCCATGCCTCCTTGGGGAGGAAGTGGGGCCCGCTTGCCTCCAAATTGCCAAAGGCTGGAACAAAGCTAGTTCTATCAGAGGTAAGAAAAGAGCAATTGGATGGATGTGGAAGCTGTTGCTGGGCCGCACTGCTTCAGGCCCCCCACCCCTCCGCCCCTGAGAGAAACAGGGGCCCTGTGTCCCCTAGGTCCTGGATGCAGTTTCACACATTGAATGTGTCCCCATAGGAGCCAAGAATTTTCCTGACAGACCTAGGCTCACTAGAGCTCTCCTACAGAGCAAAGGGGATGGGACAGATGTGTGGCTGTGGCTCTGCCTTTCCCTGGGAGTGTGGAGCCGCTCCCTATGGCCCCGGGCTCCAGGGGAAGTTGCCCCTGAATAATGACCTCCAAGAAGTGCTTTTCCAACTGGCTGAGACGTGGAGTTCTCAGGATGCAGGGAAAGCGAGTGTCCTTCGGGGAAGCAAAGGCAGTCACCTGTTATCATGACTTACTAGAATAGTAGGTACCTTCTCCGGTTGGGCAGAGGCCTTCCCTACCTGATCTGAAAAAGAAAATGAAGTAGCTCGCTGATTTGAGAAATAATTCCCAGACTTGGGTTTCCAACCAGTATAGAATCCGACAATG
Source organism: Capra hircus (assembly GCF_001704415.2). Taxonomy (NCBI): domain Eukaryota; kingdom Metazoa; phylum Chordata; class Mammalia; order Artiodactyla; family Bovidae; genus Capra; species Capra hircus. The sequence continues at coordinate 1,489 of NW_017217145.1, read as the reverse complement.
GCCCTGTCTTTGTAGCCGCGTTAATTAACAGGTATGTGAAGCTCTAAATATCAGTGGAAATTACATACAGCATATAGGCCCCAGTGTTCTGGAATGGTGGAAAGAAACAACCAAACTCTTGAAGAGACACTTTCAAAATGGATCATAGAGACTGACTGTACATGGATGGGCTTGCTTCCGGCAGACTTACTCATATTACGGGTAACCGCACGTTCCCACAGTTGTTGTCCTTATGAAATTTTCTATGGGAGACCCCCTCCCACAGTGAGGCAGGTGTTAGCAGATTTGCCACAAGTAAGGGGGTGGGATTTCACAGCAGATGGAACAATTAGGTAAGGTAATAAATCAGGTAACTAAGTTTGTATAAAAAAGAATGTCATTCCCCCTTGAGGAACAGATTCATGAATTTGTGCTCAGTGATCAGGTGTGGCTCAATGACTGGAAACACAATTCCTTGGCCTGACATCAGAAAGGTCCTTATACTGTTGTTTTAGCCACAATTCTGAAAGAGATGGGAATACCAGACCACCTAACCTGCCTCTTGAGAAATCTGGATGAAGGTCAGGAAGCAACAGTTAGAGCAGGACATGGAACAACAGACTGGTTCCAAAAAGGAAAAGGAGTATGTCAAGGCTGTATATTGTCACCCTGTTTATCTAACTTCTATGCAGAGTACATCATGAAAAATGCTGGGATGGAAGATACATAAGCTGGAATCAAGATTGCCGGTAGAAATATCAATCAACTTAGATATGCAGATGACACCACCATTATGGCAGAACGTGAAGAGGAACGGGTATGTCGGGAACTTCTTGAGTTTGCAGCAAGGGTGTGAAGGACCCATTGGAAGTTCCAGAGGTTAGGTGTGGTTAGTCTCGAGATGCCTCAGCGGAAATGGGCCTCATGTCGCCCTGGAATGGAGAGGCTCCTGGATATTCCCGAGTTTCAGCAGGTGCTCTCGAGTTACGACGGGGATTCAGGACCCGCTCTGGCGGCCGCAGGAAAGGCCAGTTATCATGCGTGTTGCTAGGGGGCCTCTCGTGATTCCTCTCCCGTCGATGCCGGGGCCTAAGACCTTGTGTGGAGTCGGGGCCGGAAGCTGAGGATTCCTCTCCAGGGCTGACATGCATCTTGGGGGTACTTCTGGAGACTCCCCAGGGGAGTCAGTCCTCGTCTCGAGTAGGGCATGCACGTGCGCTTTCCTCCCGAGCTGTAGCAGCAGTGTCACGCTTCCCGTCGCGTGGATCAAGGGCTCTGTGGCTTTCCCTCGAGCCTGTCCCACGAGGCTTTCCCACAGGGCTCTCCCACGTGCCACCGTGGTGTGAGTCGATCCTCGGCCATGAAAGTCGAAACAGTGCAGGGAAAACAGGATCCTCTGGAATGGACGGAGACATCTGGGGGCTCTTGGAATGGTGGCACGACCCATGGAGTTCCCTCTCGCCTTTCCTGTTGCAGCGCGGCCTCCTCTTGAGAATGCGTCGGAAACGTC
>NW_017217144.1:0-12730 GCF_001704415.2 Capra hircus | reverse complement strand
GTTGTCCCCTCCAGGCGAGATGAGGCCCATTTCCGCTGAGGCGTCTCGAGGCTAATCACACCTAACCTCTGGAACTTCCAAAGGTCCTTCACACCCTTGCTGCAACTCAAGAAGTTCCCCGACATTCCCGTCTCACTCCAGAGTAAGCACGAGAGCCCGCCCACATCCAGAGGAGCCCCGTTTCCGCCTCCTAGCTCGAGAGGAGGGATCCTTTCCCTGCGTGGTCGGGAAAGAATTCCCGGCGTTCCCGTCGCATCTCAAGAGAGGGCGCTCTCCACTGGAAGGCGAGAGGAACTCCCGGGTCTTGCCACCATTCCCAGAGTCCCCAGATGTCTAAGTCCATTCAGGGAAATCTGTTTTCCCTCGCATTGCCGCGATTTCAAGCCGAGGATCGACTCACACCACGATGGCACGTGGGGACAGCCCTGTGGAAAGAAAGCCTCGTGCGGAAAGCCTCGAGGGAAAGCCACAGATCCTTGATCCACGCGAAGGGAAGCGTTGACACTGCTGCTACAGCTCGGGAGGAAAGCGCACGTCATGCCCCCACACGAGACGAGGACTAACTCCCCTGGGAGACTTCAGAAATACCCCAAGATCCATGTCAGCACTGGAGAGGAACCTCAGGTTCCGGCACCGACTCCACACAAGGTTTTAGGCCCCGGCATCGACGGGAGAAGAATCCCGAGAGGCCCCAGAGCAACTCGCATGGGACTGGCCTTTCCTGAGGCCACCAGAGCGTTCCCTGAGGTCCCCGTAGTAAGTCAGAGCACCTGCCCGCAACTCGAGAAAATCCAGGAGGTTCTCCCCTCCAGGCGAGATGAGGCCCTTTTCCTCTGAGGCGTCTCGAGGCTAACCATACCTAACATCTGGAACTTCCAAAGGGTCCTTCACACCCTTGCTGCAACTCAAGAAGTTCCCCGACATACCTGACTCCACTCGAGAGGAAGCACGAGAATCCCGCCCACATCCAGAGGAGCCCCGTTTCCGCCTCATACCTCGAGGTCAGTATCCTTTCCCTGCATGTTCGGGAAAAGAATTCCCGGTGTTCCCGTCGCATCTCATGAGGAGGCGCTCTCCACAGGAAAGGCGGAGGAACTCCAGGGTCATGCCACCATTCCAAGAGTCCCCCAGATATCTCAGTCTGCCGGGGTCCAGCCCCGCTGGATCCAGGGAATTCGACGGATGGACGGCGTTGTCGTGGAAAGTCTTTTTATTTATTAATGTAAGATTAGATTAAGAAATTATAGTGTAGTAAGAAGATTAACTGGAGGAAAAGGGCTGAATATCTTGGTTTACGTGGAAGGCCAATAAAATTCCAGACAAAGAATTTTCACCATCTACGTTGGGCCACCAGCCCCTGCTTGAATATCTAAGGGTGCCTCACCTTAAGCTCCCTTTCGTGCAGGTCTTAACAGCCAGGCAAGTAAGTAGACCTGGCGAGCCTCCGCGCCCCTGGTGGAGATTCAGCCTGAAGTTAAAGTAAAAAGCAGAGAGAAGGAAAGGGAGAGAAGAAGAAAGAGAGAAAAAGACACGGGGGGAGCCTGAGTCTCAAGAAACCAGGCCGAGAGACTAGTTCGAGAAACTGGTCCGAGAAACTGGCCCCATCCTTTATTGTTCATAAAGCCTTTTATACTTTTGATAAAACATGGAGTTCAATGGGTAACACAAAATTATGTAGCGTTTGCACCCCAGACTCTTTCTGTACATCATTTTGTATACAAAAAGTCTCTGGTGATTTACATTATCTTCTGGCCAAGAGGCTTGTTAAACACTTTTTGGCTCTCTTCCTTAATGAATGTTAATTTTGTTTCCTCTGAAGTGTTTTTCTTTAATCTGCATTTCCTTAAAGCATTAAAGTTACATCTCTATAAAACAAAGGTGCAGTGGGTTATAACAAAGAAGGTACTTAACTCAAAGATCTAATGTTCCTAATACCAGGTCTACTACTTGTTTTTTTAATATACCAACTCTATCTAAAAATAAAGGATATGAAAATTTAGCAGCAAGCATTGACCCAAAAAATGAAACTTTTAATCAGTCCTATTATAAAGATTTTGACTCCTCGGATGCCCCTACATTCCTAGGATGCTTTAAGCTTCCTGTGCCTCCTGGGGAAAGGAGGCCTCAAACAATCACATGCCCAGCTGTACGAGTCCTGCAGGCAGGCTAGAAAGCATTCAGAGGGGTTTTTGGATTGAAACACTCTTTCAAATGCTGAAGACTAAAGCCCTGAATTGACTTTTTCCAGAAAATGTCAGAAGAGTGGAAAAGCAGAGCAAAAAAGCCGGCAGATTTTTGTTGGGGTATGTGCGTAGGAACTTCCAGAGGTCCCTGAAGTCTGAACACACCATGCCTATGTCAGCTTTCTTCCTCATGACGTTATCACGGACGGGAGTCCTCATACTGGCTCCCAGCATCAGTCCAATCCAGAGGAACCTGTTTTTCCTGCACTGCCTCGACTTTCACGCTGAGGATCAACTCACACCACGGTGGCACGAGGGAAAGCCCTGTGAGAAAGCCTCGTGGGAAAGCCTCCAGGGAAAGCCACAGATCCCTTGATCCACACGACGGGAAGCGTGACCCTGCTGCTACAGCTCGGGAGGAAAGCACACGTGCGTGCCCTCACTTGAGAGGAGGATTGACTCTCCAGGGGAGACTCCAGAAGAACCCCAATATCCATGTCAGCACTGCAGAGGAAACCTCAGGTTCCGGCCCCGAACCACACAAGTTGTTCGGCCCCGGCATCAACAGGAGAGTTATCAAGAGAAGCCCCCCAGCATCTGGCATGGGGACTGGCCTTAGATGAAGCCACCAGAGCGGGTCCCTGACGTCCCCGTCGTAAGTCGGAGCACCTGCCGCAACTCGAGAAAATCCAGGAGGTTCTCCCCTCCAGGCGAGATGAGGCCCATTTCCAATGAGGTGTCTCGAGGCTAATTACATCTAATCTCTGGAACTTCCAAAGGGTCCTTCCACACCCTTGCTGCAACTCAAGAAGTTCCCCGACATTCCCATCTCCACTCGAGAGGAAACACGAGGGTCCTCCCACATCCAGAGTAGCCCCGTTTCATCCTCCTAGCTAGAGATGAGGGATCCTTTCCCTGCTTGGTCGGGAAAGAACTTCCGGCATTCCCGTCGCATCTCAGGTGGAGGCGCTCTCCACAGGAAGGGAGAGAGGAACTCCATGGTCGTGCCACCATTTCAAGCGTCCCCAGATGTCTCAGTCCATTCCAGAGGATCTTGTTTTTACAGAGTGCCTAAACTTTCATGCCGAGGATCGCCTCACACCACGGTGGCACGGGGGACAGCCCTGTGGGAAAGCCTCGTGGGAAAGCCTCTAGGAAAAGCCTAGAGGAAAAGCCACAGATCCATTGATCCACGCGACGGGAAGCATGACACTGCTGCTACAGCTCGGGAGGAAGGGGCATGCGCATGCCCCCACTCGAGACGAGGACTGATTCCCCTTGGGAGACTTCAGAAGTATCCCAAAAACATGTCAGCACTGGAGAGGAATACTCAGGTTCTGGCCCCCACTCCACACAAGGTCTTGGGCCCCGGCATCTACCGGTGAGGAATCCCGAGAGGCCTCTAGCAACTCACATGGGAACTGGTCTTTCCTAAGGCCAACAGAACGGGTCCCTGAGGTCCCCGTCGTAAGTCGAGAGCACCTGCCACAACTCGAGAAAATGAAGGAGATTCTCCCCTTCAGGCGAGATGAAGCCCATTTCCACTGAGACGTCTCGAGGCTAATCACACCTAACCTCTGGAACTTCCAAAGGGTCCTTCACACCATAGCTGCAACTCAAGAAGTTCCACGAGAGACCCGTCGCCACTCCATAGGAATCACCAGGGTACCACCCACATCCAGAGGAGCCCCAATTCCCCCTCCTAGCTCAATGTGAGGGATCCTTTCCCTGATTGGCCGGGAAAGAATTCCTGTCGTACCTGTCGCATCTCAAGAGGAGGCACGCTCCACAAGAAAGGTGAGAGGAACTCCAGGGTCGTTCCACCATTCCAAGAGTCCCCCAGATGTCTCAGTCCTTTCCAGAGGAACTTGTTTACCCTGCACTGCCTCGACGTTCACGGGGAGGACCGACACACACGATGGTGGCACGTGGGACAGCCCTGTGGGAAAGCCTCGTGGGAAAGCCTCGAGGGAAAACAAGAAACCCCTTGATCAACCCAACGGGAAAATTGACTCTGCTCCTAATGCTCGGGAGAAAAGCGCACGTGCATGCCCCCATTGGAGACGAAGATGACTCCCCTGTGGAGACTCCAGTAGTACCCCAAGATCCATGTTAGCACTGGAGAGGAAACCTCAGGTTCGGGCACCGACTCCAAACAAGGTCTTAGGCCCCGTCATCGACCGGAGAGGAATCCCGAGAGGCCCCTTAGCAACTCGCAAGTAGACTGGCATTTCCTGAGTGGACCAGAGCGGGTTACATAAGTCCCGGTCGTAACTGGAGAGCACCTGCTGAAACTCGAGAAAATCCAGGAGGTTCTCCCATGCAGGCGAGATGAGGCCCATTTCCGCTGAGGCGTCTCGAGTCTAATCACACCTAACCTCTGGAACTTCCAAAGGGTCCATCACACCCTTGCTGCAACTCAAGAAGTTCCCCGACATACCCGTCTCCACACGAGAGGAAGCACCAGAGACCCGCCCACATCCAGAGGAGCCCCGTTTCCGCCTCCTAGCTCGAGAGGAGGGATCCTTTCCCTGCGTAGACAGGAAAGAATTCCTGGCGTTCCTGGCGCATCTCAAGAGGAGGCGCTCTCCACAGGAAAGGCGAGAGGAACTCCAGGGTCGTGCCACCATTCCCAGAGTCCCCCAGATGTCTCAGTCCATTTCAGGGAAACCTGATTTCCCTGCACTGCCTCGAATTTCTAGCCGAAGATCGACTCACACCACGATGGCACATGAAACAGCCCTGTGGGAAAGCCTCGTGGGAAAGCCACGAGGAAAGCCACAGATCCCTTGATCCATGCAAAGGGAAGCGTGACACTGCTGCTACAGCTCGGGAGGAAAGCGCACGTTCATGCCCCCACACAAGACGACGACTAACTCCCTTGGGGAGACTCCAGAAGTACCCCAAGATCCATGTCCACACTGGAGAGGAATCCTCCGGTTCCGGCACCGACTCCACACAAGGTCTTAGGCCCCGGCATCAAAGGGAGAGGAATCCTGAGAGGCCCCCGAGGAACTCGCATGGCTCCTGGCCCTTCCTGAGGCCACTAGAGCGGGTCCCTGAGGTCCCCGTCGTAAGTCGAGAGCACCTGCCGCAAACTAGAGAAAATCCATGAGGTTCTCCCCTCCAGGCGAGATGAGGCCCATTTCCGCTGAGGCGTCTCGACGCTAATCACACCTAACCTCTGGAACTTCCAAAGGGTCCTTCACACCCTAGCTGCAACTCAAGAAGTTCCAGGAGAGACCCGTCGCCACTCCATAGGAATCACCAGGGTACCACCCACATCCAGAGGAGCCCCAATTCCCCCTCCTGGCTCAAGATGAGGGATCCTTTCCCTGATTGGCCGGGAAAGAATTCCTGTCGTACCTGTCGCATCTCAAGAGGAGGCACGCTCCACAAGAAAGGTGAGAGGAACTCCAGGGTCGTTCCACCATTCCAAGAGTCCCCCAGATGTCTCAGTCCTTTCCAGAGGAACTTGTTTACCCTGTCACTGCCTCGACGTTCACGCGGAGGACTGACTCACACGATGGTGGCACGTGGGACAGCCCTGTGGGAAAGCCTCGTGGGAAAGCCTCGTGGGAAAGCCTCGAGGGAAAACAAGAAACCCCTTGATCAACCCAACGGGGAAAATTGACTGTGCTCCTAATGCTCGGGAGAAAAGCGCACGTGCATGCCCCCATTGGAGATGAAGATGACTACCCTGTGGAGACTCCAGTAGTACCCCAAGATCCATGTCAGCACTGGAGAGGAAACCTCAGGTTCGGGCACCGATTCCAAACAAGGTCTTAGGCCCCGTCATCGACCGGAGAGGAATCCCGAGAGGCCGCCCTTAGCAAACTCCAAGTCGACTGGCATTACCTGAGCGGACCAGAGCGGGTTACATAAGTCCCGGTCGTAACTGGAGAGCACCTGCTGAAACTCGAGAAAACCCAGGAGGTTCTCCCCTGCAGTCGAGATGAGGCCCATTTCCGCTGAGGCGTCTCGAGTCTAATCACACCTAAACCTCTGGAACTTCCAAAGGGTCCTTCACACCCTTGCTGCAACTCAAGAAGATCCCCGACATACCCCTCTCCACTCGAGAGGAAGAACAAGAGTCCCGACCACATCCAGAGGAGCCCCGTTTCAGCCTCGTACCTCGCGGTCAGGTATCCTTTCCCTGTATGTTCCGGAAAGAATTCCCGGTGTTCCCGTCGCATCTCATGAGGAGGCGCTCTCCACAGGAAAGGCGAGAGAAACTCCAGTGTCGTGCCATCATTCCAAGAGTCCCCAGATATCTCAGTGTGCCGGTGTCCAGCCACGCTGCATCCAGGGAATTCGACGGATGGACGGCGTTGACGTGGAAAGTCTTGTGTATTTATTAATGTAAGATTAGATTAAGAAATTATAGGGTAGTAAGAAGATTAACTGGAGGAAAAAGGCTGAATAGCTAGGTTTACGCGGAAGGCCAATAAAATTCCCGACAAGGAATTTTCTGGCGGACTCTGGGAATGGTGGCACGACCCTCGAGTTCCTCTGTGACTTTCACACTAGGCTTTCCCACAGGGCTTTCCCACGAGTCTTATCCACAGGGCTGTCCCACGTGCCACCGTGGTGTGAGTCGATCCTCGGCTTGAAAGTCGAGGCAGGGCAGGGAAAACAGGTTTCCCTGGAATGGACTGAGACATCTGGGGGACTCTGGGAATGGTTGCACGACCCCTGGAGTTCCTCTCGCCTTTCCTGTGGAGAGCACCTCCTCTTGAGATGCGACGGGACGCCGGGAATTCTTTCACGACCACGCAGGGAAAGGATCCCTCCTCTCGAGCTAGGAGGCGGAAACGTGGCTCCTCTGGATGTGGGCGGGACTCTCGTTCTTCCTCTCGAGTGGAGACGGGTATGTCGGGGATCTTCCTGAGTTGCAGCAAGGGTGTGAAGGACCCTTTGGAAGTTCCAGAGGTTAGGTGTGATTAGTCTCGAGACGCCTCAGCGGAAATGGGCCTCATCTCGCCTGGAGGTGAGAACCTCCTGGATTTTCTCGAGTTGCGGCAGGTGCTCTCGACTTACGACGGGGACCTCAGGGACACGCTCTGGTGGCCTCAGGAAAAGGCCAGTCCCCATGCGAGTTGCTCTGGGGCCTCTCGGGATTCCTCTCCCCTCGATGCCGGGGCCAAAGATCTTGTGTGGAGTCGGTGCCGGAACCTGAGGATTCCTCTCCAGTGCTGACATGGATCTTGGGGTACTTCTGGAGTCTCTCCAGGGGAGTCAGTCCTCGTCTCGAGTGGGGGCATACATTTGCGCTTTCCCTCCAGAGCTGTAGCAGCAGTGTCACGCTTCCCTTCGCGTATATCAAGGGATCTGTGGCTTTCCCACGAGGCTTTCGCAAAGGGCTGTCCCAAGTGCCACCGTGGTGTGAGTTGATCCTCGGCTTGAAAGTCGAGGCAGTGCAGGGAAAACAGGTTTCCCTGGAATGGACTGAGACATCTGGGGGACTCTGGGAATGTGGCACGACCCTGGAGTTCCTCTCGCCTTTCCTGTGGAGAGCGCCTCCTCTTGAGATGCGACGGGAACGCCGGGAATTCTTTCCCGACCACGCAGGGAAAGGATCCCTCCTCTCGAGCTAGGAGTCGGAAACGGGGCTCCTCTGGATGTGGGCGGGACTCTCGTGCTTCCTCTCGAGTGGAGACGGGTATGTCGGGGAACTTCTTAGGTTGCAACAAGGGTGTGAAGGACGCTTTCGAAGTTCCAGAGGTAAGATGTGATTAGCCTCGAGACGCCTCAGCGGAAATGGGCCTCATCTCGCCCGGAGGGAGAACCTCCTGGATTTTCTCGAGTTGCGGCAGGTGCTCTCGACTTAGGTCGGGGACCTCAGAGACCCGCTCTGGTGGCCTCAGAAAAGGCCAGTCCCCATGCGAGTTGCTCGGGGGCCTCTCGGTATTCCTCTCCCGTCGATGGCGGGGCCTAAGACCTTGTGTGGAGTCGGTGCCGGAACCTTAAGATTCCTCTCCCGTGCTGACATGGATCTTGGGGTACTTCTGGAGTCTCCCCAGGGGAGTCAGTACTCGTCTCCATTGGGGGCATGCAGTTGCCATTTCCTCCCGAGCTGTAGCGGCAGTGTCACGTTTCCCTTCGCGTGGATCAAGGGATCTGTGGCTTTCCCTCGAAGCCTTCCCTCGAGGCTTTCCCACGAGGCTTTCCCACTGGTCTGTCCCACGTGCCACCGTTGTGTGAGTCGATCCTCGGCTTGAAAGTCGAGGCAGTGCAGGGAAAACAGGTTTCCCTGGAATGGACGGAGATATCTGGGGGACTCTGGGAATGGTGACACGACCCTGGAATTCCTCTCGAATTTCCAGTGGAGAGCGCCTCCTCTTGAGATGCGACGGGAACGCCGGGAATTCTGTCCCGACCACGCAGGGAAAGGATCCCCCTCTCGAGCTATGAGGCTGGAAACGGGGCTCCTCTGGATGTCGGGCGGGGTTCTCGTGCTTTCTCTCGAGTGGAGACGAGTATGTCGGGGAACTTCTTGAGGTGCAGCAAGGGTGTGAAGGACCCTCTGGAAGTTCCAGAGGTTAGGTGTGATTAGCCTCGAGATGCCTCAACGGAAATGGGCATCATCTCGCCTGGACGGGAGAACCTCCTGGATTCTCTCGAGTTGCGGCAGGTGCTTTCGAGTTACGACGGGGACCTCAGGGACCCGCGTCTGGTGGCCTCAGGAAAGGCCTGTCCCCATGCGAGTTGCTCGGGGGTGTCTCCGGATATTCTCCCATCGATGACGGGGCCACAAGACCATGTGTGGGTCGGTGCCGGAACCTGAGGATTCCTCTCCAGTGCTGACATGGATCTTGGGGTACTTCTGGAGTCTCCCCAGGGGAGTCAGTCCTCGTCTCGAGTGGGGCATGCACGTGCGCTTTCCTCCCGAGCTGTAGAAGCAGTGTCACGCTTCCCTTCGCGTGGATCAAGGGATCTGTGGCTTTCCCTCGAGGCTTTCCCACGAGGCTTTCCCACAGGGCTGTCCCATGTGCCACCGTGGTGTGAGTCGATCCTCGGCTTGAAAGTCGAGGCAGTGCAGGGAGAACAGGTTTCCCTGGAATGGACTGAGACATCTGGGGGACTCTGGGAATGGTGGCACGACCCATGGAGTTCCTCTCGCCTTTCCTGTGGAGAGCGCCTCCTCTTGAGATGCGACGGGAAGGCCGGGAAATTCTTTCCCGACCACTGCAGGGAAAGGATCCCTCTCTCGAGCTAGGAGGCGGAAACCGGGACTCCTCTGGATGTGGGCGGGACTCTCGTGCTTCCTCTCGAGTGGAGACGGGTATGTCGGGGAACTTCTTGAGTTGCAGCAAGGGTGTGAAGGACCCTTTGGAAGTTCCAGATGTTAGGATGTGATTAGCCTCCGAGACGCCTCAGCGGAAATGGGCCTCATCTCGCCTGGAGGGGAGAACCTCCTGGATTTTCTCGAGTTGCGGCAGGTGCTCTCGACTTACGACGGGGACCTCAGGGACCCGCTCTGGTGGCCTCAGGAAAGGCCAGTCCCCATGCGAGTTGCTCGGGGCCTCTCGGGATTCCTCTCCCGTCGATGCCGGGGCCTAAGACCTTGTGTGGAGTCGGTGCCGGAACCTGAGGATTCCTCTCCAGTGCTGACATGGATCTTGGGGTAACTTCTGGAGTCTCCCCAGGGGAGTCAGTTCTCGTCTCGAGTGGGGGCATGCACGTGCGATTTCCTCCCGAGCTGTAGCAGCAGTGTCACGCTTCCCTTCGCGTGGATCAAGGGATCTGTGGCTTTCCCTCGAGGCTTTCCCACGAGGCTTTTCCATGAGGCTTTCCCACAGGCTGTCCCACGTGCCACCGTGGTGTGAGTCGATCCTCGGCTTGAAAGTCGAGGCAGTGCAGGGAAAACAAATGGACTGAGACATCTGGGGGACTCTGGAATGGTGGCACGACCCTGGAGTTCCTCTCGCCTTTCCTGTGGAGAGCACCTCCTCTTGAGATGCGACGGGAACACCGGGAATTCTTTCCCGACCACGCAGGGAAAGGATCCCTCCTCTCGAGCTAGGAGGCGGAAACGGGGCTCCTCTGGATGTGGGCGGGACTCTCGTGCTTCCTCTCGAGTGGAGACGGGTATGTCGGGGAACTTCTTGAGTTGCAGCAAGGGTTGTGAAGGACGCCTTTGGAAGTTCCAGATGTCAGATGTGATTAGCCTCGAGACGCCTCGGCGGAAATGGGCCTCATCTCTCCTGGAGGGGAGAACCTCCTGGATTTTCTCGAGTTGCAGGCAGGTGCTCTCGACTTACGACGGGGACCTCAGGGACCCGCTCTGGTGGCCTCAGGAAAGTCCAGTCCCCATGCGAGTTGCTCGGGGGCCTCTCGGATTCCTCTCCCGTCGATGCCGGGGCCTAAGACCTTGTGTGGAGTCGTGTCCCGGAATCCTGAGGATTCCTCTCCAGTGCTGACATGGATCTTGGGGTACTTCTGGAGTCTCCCCAGCGGAGTCAGTCCTCGTCTCGAGTGGGGGCATGCACGTTGCGCTTTCCTCCCGAGCTGTAGCAGCAGTGTCACGCTTCCTTCGCGTGGATCAAGGGATCTGTGGCTTTCCCTCGAGGCTTTCCCACGAGGCTTTCCCACGAGGCTTTCCACAGGGCTGTCCCACGTGCCACCGTGGTGTGAGTCGATCCTCGCTTGAAAGTCGAGGCAGTGCAGGGAAAACAGGTTTCCCTGGAATGGACTGAGACATCTGGGGGACTCTGGGAATGGTGGCACGACCCTGGAGTTCCTCTCGCCTTTCTCTGTGGAGAGCGCCTGCCTCTTGAGATTGCGACAGGGAACGCCGGGAATTCTTTCCCGACCACGCAGGGAAAGGATCCCTCGCTCTCGAGCTAGGAGGCGGAAACGGGGCTCCTCTGGATGTGGGCGGGACTCTCGTGCTTCCTCTCGAGTGGAGACGGGTATGTCGGGGAACTTCTTGAGTTGCAGCAAGGGTGTGAAGGACCCTTTGGAAGTCCAGAAGGTTAGGTGTGATTAGCCTCGAGACGCCTCAGGCGGAAATGGGCCTCATCTCGCCTGGAGGGGAGAACCTCCTGGATTTTCTCGAGTTGCGGCAGGTGCTCTCGACTTACGACAGGTACCTCAGGGACCCGCTCTGGATGGCCTCAGGAAAGGCCAGTCCCCATGCGAGTTGCTCGGAGGCCTCTCGGGATTCCTCTCCCGTCGATGCGGGGCCTAAGACCTTGTGTGGAGTGGTGCCAGAACCTGAGGATTCCTCTCCAGTGCTGACATGGATCTTGGGGTACCTTCTGCAGTCTCCCCAGGGGAGTCAGTCCTCGTCTCGAGTGGGGGCATGCACGTGCGTTTCCTCCCAGCTGTAGCAGCAGTGTCACGCTTTCCTTCGCGTGGATCAAGGGATCTGTGGCTTTCCGCTCGAGGCTTTCCCACGAGGCTTTACCTCACGAGGCTTTCCCACAGGGCTGTCCCACGTGCCACCGTGGTGTGAGTCGATCCTCGGCTTGAAAGTCGAGGCAGTGCAGGGAAAACAGGTTTCCCTGGAATGGACTGAGACATCTGGGGACTCTGGGAATGGTGGCACGACCCTGGAGTTCCTCTCGCCTTTCCTTTGGAGAGCGCCTCCTCTTGAGATGCGACGGGAACGCCAGGGGAATTCTTTCCCGACCACGAAGGGAAAGGATCCCTCCTCTCGAGCTAGGAGGCGAAAACGGGCTCCTCTGGATGTGGGCGGGACTCTCGAGCTTCCTCTCGAGTGGAGAGGGTATATCGGGGAATTCTTGAGTTGCAGCAAGGGTTGAAGGACCCTTTGGAAGTTCCAGAGGTTAGGTTAGGTGTGATTAGCCTCGAGACGCCTCAGCAGAAAATGGGCGTCATCTCGCCTGGAGGGAGAACCTCCTGGAATTTCTTGAGTTGCGGCAGGTGCTCTCGACTTACGTCGGGGACCTCAGGGACCCGCTCTGGTGGCCTCAGGAAAGGCCAGTCCCCATGCGAGTTGCTCGGGGCCTCTCGGGATTCCTCTCCCGTCGATGCCGGGGCCTAAGACCTAGTGTGAAGTCGGTGCCGGAACCTGAGGATTCCTCTCCAGTGCTGACATGGATCTTGGGTACTTCTGGAGTCTCCCCAGGGGAATCAGTCCTCGTCTCGAGTGGGGGGCATGCACGTGCTCTTTCCTCCCGAGCTGTAGCAGCAGTGTCGCGCTTCCCTTCGCGTGGATCAAGGGATCTGTGGCATTCCCTCGAGGCATTCCCACGAGGCTTCCCACGAGGCTTTCCCACAGGGCTGTCCCACGTACACCGTGGTGTGAGTCGATCCTCGCTTGAAAGTCGAGCAGTGCAGGGTAAAAAGGTTTTCCTGGAATGGACTGAGATATCTGGGGTACTCGGGAATGGTTGCACGACCCTGGAGTTCGTCTCGCCTTTCCTGTGGAGAGCGCCTCCTCTTGAGATGCGACGGCAACGCGCGGGGAATTCTTTCCCCACGACGCAGGGAAAGGATCCCTCCTCTCGAGCTAGGAGGCGGAAACGGGGCTCCTCTGGATGTGGGCGGGACTCACGCGCTTCCTATTGAGTGGAGAC
>NW_017217143.1:0-12731 GCF_001704415.2 Capra hircus | reverse complement strand
CTCGTGGGAAAGCCTCGTGGGAAAGGGAAAGCCACAGATCCCTTGATCCAAGCGAAGGGAAGCATGACACTGCTGCTACAGCTCGGGAGGAAAGCGCACGTGCATCGCCCCCACTCGAGACGAGGACTGACTCCCCTGGGAGACTCCAGAAGTACCCCAAGGTCCATGTCAGCACTGGAGAGAATCCTCAGGTTCGGCACCGACTCCACACAAGATCTTAGGCCCGCATCACAGGGAGGAATCCCGAGAGGCCCCGAGCAACTCGCATGGGACTGGCCTTTCTGAGGCACCAGAGCGGGTCCCTGAGGTCCCCGTCGTAAGTCGAGGAGCACCTGCCGCAACTCGAGAAAATCCAGGAGGTTCTCTCCCTCCAGGCGAGATGAGGCCCATTTCCGCTGAGGCTCGTCTCGAGGCTAATCACACCTAACCTCTGGAACTTCCAAAGGGTCCTTCACACCCTTGCTGCAACTCAAGAAGTTCCCCGACATACCCGTCTCCACTCGAGAGGAAGCACGAGAGTCCCGCCCACATCCAGAGGAGCCCCGTTTCCGCCTCCTAGCTCGGAGGAGGGATCCTTTCCCTGCGTGTCGGGAAAGAATTCCCGCGTTTCCGTCGCATCTCAAGAGGAGGCGCTCTCCACAGGAAAGGCGAGAGGAACTCCAGGGTCGTGCCACCATTCCCAGAGTCCCCCAGATGTCTCAGTCCATTCCAGGGAAACCTGTTTTCCCTGCACTGCCTCGACTTTCAAGCCAAGGATCGACTCACTCCACGGTGGCACGTGAGACAGCCCTGTGGGAAAGACACGTGGGAAAGCCCCGTGGGAAAGCCTCGTGGGAAAGCCTCGAGGGAAAGCCACAGATCCCTTGATCCAAGCGAAGGGAAGCGTGACACTGCTGCTACAGCTCGAGAGGAAAGCGCACGTTCAGGCCCCCACTCGAGACGAGGACTGACTCCCCTAGGGAGACTCAGAAGTACCCCAAGATCCATGTCAGCACTGGAGAGGAATTCTCATGTTCCGGCACCGACGCTACACAAGGTCTTAAGCCAGGGTGACACTGCTGCTACAGCTCGAGAGGAAAGCGCACATGCATGCCCCCACTCGAGACGAGGACTGACTCCCCTGGGGAGACTCCAGAAGTACCCCAATATCCATGTCAGCACTGGAGAGGAATCCTCAGGTTCCGGCACCCACTCCACACAAGATCTTAGGCCCCGGCATCGACCGGAGAGGAATCCCGAGAGGCCCCCGTGCAACTTACATGGGGACTGGCCTTTCCTGAGGCCACCAGAGCGGGTCCCTGATGTCCCCGTCGTAAGTCGAGAGCACCTGCCGCAACTCGAGAAAATCCAGGAGGTTCTCCCCTCCAGGCGAGATGAGGCCCATTTCCGCTGAGTCGTCTCGAGCCTAATCACACCTAAACTCTGGAACTTCCAAAGGGTCCTTCACACCCTTGCTGCAACTCAAGAAGTTCCCCGACTTAACCGTCTCCACTCGAGAGGAAGCACGAGAGTCCCGCCACATCCAGAGGAGACCCGTTTCTGCCTCCTAGCTCGAGAGGAGGGATCCTTTCCCTGCGTGGTCGGGAAAGAATTCCCCGCGTTCCCGTCGCATCTCAAGAGGAGGCGCTCTCTACAGGAAAGGCCGAGAGGAACTCCAGGTTCGTGCCACCATTCCCTGAGTCCCCCAGATGTTTCAGTCCATTCTAGGGAAAACTATTTTCCCTGCACTACGTCGAGTTTCAAGCCGAGGATCGACTCACACCACGGTGGCACGTGGGACAGCCCTGTGGGAAAGCCTCGTGGGAAAGCCACAGATCCCTTGATCCACGCAAAGGGAAGCGTGACACTGCTGCTACAGCTCGGGAGGAAAGCGCTCGTACATGCCCCCAATCGAGACGAGGACTGACTCCCCTGGCGAGACTCCAGAAGTACCCCAAGATCCATGTCAGCACTGGAGAGGAATGCTCAGGTTCCGGCACCGACTCCACACAAGAGCTTAGGCCCCGGTATCGACGGGAGAGGAATCCCGAGAGGCCCCGAGCTACTCGCATGGGAACGGGCCTATCCTGAGGCCACCAGAGCGGTTCCATGAGGTCCCCATCGTAAGTCGAGAGCGCCTGCCGCAACTCGAAAAAATCCAGGAGGTTCTCCCCTCCAGGCGAGATGAGGCCCATTTCCTCTGAGGCTTCTCGAGGCTAATCACATCTAACCTCTGGAACGTCCAAAGGGTCCTTCACACCCTTGCTGCAACTCAAGAAGTTCCCCGACATACCCGTCTTCACTCGAGAGGAAGCACGAGAGTCCCGCCCACATCCAGAGGAGCCCCGTTTCCGCCTCCTAGCTCGAGAGGTGGGATCCTTTCCCTGCGTGGTGGGGAAAGAATTCCCCGCGTTCCTGTCGCATCTCAAGAGGAGGCGCTCTCCACAGGAAAGGCGAGAGGAACTCCAGGGTCGTGCCACCATTCCCAGAGTCCCCCAGATGTCTCAGTCCATTCCAGGGAAACCTATTTTCCCTGCACTGCCTCGACTTTCAAGCCGAGGATCGACTCACACCACGGTGGCACGTGGGCAGCCCTGTGGGAAAGCCTCGTGGGAAAGCCTCGTGGGAAAGCCTCGTGGGAAAGCCTCGAGGGAAATCCACAGATCCCTTGATCCACGCGAAGGGAAGCGTGACACTGCTGCTACAGCTCGGGAGGAAAGAGCACGTGCATGCCCCCACTCGAGACGAGGACTGACTCCCCTGGGGAGACTCCAGAAGTACCCCAAGATCCATGTCAGCACTGGAGAGGAATCCTCAGGTTCCGGCACTGACTCCACACAAGGTCTTAGGCCCCGGCATCGACGGGAGAGGAATCCTGAGAGGCCCCCGAGCAACTCACATGGGGACTGGCCTTTCCTGAGGCCACCAGAGCGGGTCACTGAGGTCCCCGTCATAAGTCGAGAGCACCTGCCGCAACTCGAGAAAATCCAGGAGGTTCCACCCTCCAGGCGAGATGAGGCCCATTTCCGCTGAGGCGTCTCGAGTCTAATCATATCTACCCTCTGGAACTTCCAAAGGGTCCTTCACACCCTAGCTGCAACTCAAGAAGATCCAGGAGAGACCCGTCGCCACTACATAGGAATCACCAGGGTACCACCCACATCCAGAGGAGCCCCAATTCCCCCTCCTAGCTCAATGTGAGGGATGCTTTCCCTGATTGGCCGGGAAAGAATTCCTGTCGTACCTGTCGCATCTCAAGAGGGAGGCACGCTCCACAAGAAAGGTGAGAGGAACTCCAGGGTCGTTCCACCATTCCAAGAGTCCCCCAGATGTCTCAGTCCTTTCCAGAGGAACTTGTTTACCCTGCACTGGCCTCGACGTTCACGCGGAGGACCGACTCACACGATGGTGGCACGTGGGACAGCCCTGTGGGAAAGCCTCGTGGGAAAGCCTCCTGGGAAAGCCTCGAGGGAAAACAAGAAACCCCATGATCAACCCAACGGGAAAATTGTCTCTGCTCCTAATGCTCGGGAGAAAAGCGCACGTGCATGCCCCCATTGGAGACGAAGATGACTCCCCTGTGGAGACTCCAGTAGTACCCCAAGATCCATGTCAGCACTGGAGAGGAAACCTCAGGTTCGGGCACCGACTCCAAACAAGGTCTTAGGCCCCGTCATCGACCGGAGAGGAATCCCGAGAGGCCCCTTAGCAACTCTCAAGTGGACTGGCATTTCCTGAGCGGACCAGAGCGGGTTACATAAGTCCCGGTCGTAACTGCAGAGCACCTGCTGAAACTCGAGAAAATCCAGGAGGTTCTCCCCTGCAGGCGAGATGAGGCCCATTTCTGCTGAGGCGTCTCGAGGTCTAATCACACCTAACCTCTGGAACTTCCAAAGGGTCCTTCACACCCTTGCTGCAACTCAAGAAGTTCCCCGACATACCCGTCTCCACACGAGAGGAAGCACCAGAGACCCGCCCACATCCAGAGGAGCCCCGTTTCCGCCTCCTAGCTCAAGAGGAGGGATCCTTTCCCTGCTTAGTCAGGAAAGAATTCCTGGCGTTCCTGGCGCATCTCAAGAGGAGGCGCTCTCCACAGGAAAGGCGAGAGGAACTCCAGGGTCGTGCCACAATTCCCAGAGTCCCCGAGATGTCTCAGTCCATTCCAGGGAAACCTGATTTCCCTGCACTGCCTCGAATTTCTAGCCGAGGATCGACTCACACCACGATGGCACGTGGGACAGCCCTGTGGGAAAGCCTCGTGGGAAAGCCACGAGGGAAAGCCACAGATCCCTTGATCCATGCAAAGGGAAGCGTGACACTGCTGCTATAGCTCGGGAGGAAAGCGCACGTTCATGCCCCCACACAAGACGACGACTAACTCCCCTGGGGAGACTCCAGAAGTACCCCAAGATCCATGTCCACAATGGAGAGGAATCCTCAGGTTCCGGCACCGACTCCACACAAGGTCTTAGGCCCCGGCATCGAAGGGAGAGGAATCCTGAGAGGCCCCCGAGCAACTCGCATGGCGCCTGGCCTTTCCTGAGGCCACCAGAGCGGGTCCCTGAGGTCCCCGTCATAAGTCGAGAGCACCTGCCACAACTAGGGAAAATCCATTAGGTTCTCCCCTAGGCGAGATGAGGCCCATTTCCGCTGAGGCGTCTCGACGCTAATCACACCTAACCTCTGGAACTTCCAAAGGGTCCTTCACACCCTAGCTGCAACTCAAGAGGTTCCACGAGAGACCCGTCGCCACTCCATAGGAATCACCAGGGTACCACCCACATCCAGAGGAGCCCCAATTCCCCCTCCTGGCTCAAGATGAGGGATCCTTACCCAGATTGGCCGGGAAAGAATTCCTGTCGTACCTGTCGCATCTCAAGAGGAGGCACGCTCCACAAGAAAGGTGAGAGGAACTCCAGGGTCGTTCCACCATTCGAAGAGTCCCCCAGATGTCTCAGTCCTTTCCAGAGGAACTTGTTTACCCTGCACTGCCTCGACGTTCAAGCGGAGGACCGACTCACACGATGGTGGCACGTGGGACAGCCCTGTGGGAAAGTCTCGTGGGAAAGCCTCCTGGGAAAGCCTCGAGGGAAAGCCACAGATCCCTTGATCCACACGAAGGGAAGCGTGACAGTTCTGCTACAGCTCGGGAGGAAAGCGAACGTGCATGCCCCCACTCGAGACGAGGACTGACTCCCCTGGGGAGACTCCAGAAGTACCGCAAGATGCATGTCAGCACTGGAGAGGAATCCTCAGGTTCCGGCACCGACTCCACACAAGCTCTTAGGCCCCGGCGTCGAAGGGAGAGGAATCCCGAGAGGCCCCCGAGCAACTCGCATGGGGACTGGCCTTTCCTGAGGCCACCAGAGCGGGTCCCTGAGGTCCCCGTCGTAAGTCGAGAGCACCTGCTGCAACTCGAGAAAATCCAGGAGGTTCTCCCCTCCAGGCGAGATGAGGCCCATTTCAGCTCAGGCGTCTCTAGGCTAATCACACCTAACTCCTGGAACTTCCAAAGGGTCCTTCACACCCTTGCTACAACTCAAGAAGTTCCCCAACATACCTGACTCCACTCGAGAGGAAGCACGAGAGTCCCGCCCACATCCAGAGTAGCCCGTTTCCGCCTCGTACCTCGCGGTCAGGTATCCTTTCCCTGTATGTTCCGGAAAGAATTCCCGGTGTTCCCGTCGCATCTCATGAGGAGGCGCTCTCCACAGGAAAGGCGAGAGAAACTCCAGTGTCGTGCCATCATTCCAAGAGTCCCCCAGATATCTCAGTGTGTCGGGGTCGAGCCCCGCTGGATCCAGGGAATTCGACGGATGGACGGCGTTGACGTGGAAAGTCTTGTGTATTTATTAATGTAAGATGAGATAAAGAAATTATAGGGTAGTAAGAAGATTAACTGGAGGAAAAAGGCTGAATAGCTAGGTTTACGCGGAAGGCCAATAAAATTCCCGGCAAGGAATTTTCTGGCACTCTGGGAATGGTGGCACGACCCTCGAGTTCCTCTTGCCTTTCCTGTGGAGAGCGCCTCCTCTTGAGATGCGCCGGGAACGCCGGGAATTCTTTCACGACCACACAGGGAAACGATCCCTCCTCTGGATCTATCAGGCGGAAATGGGGCTCCTCTGGATGTGGGCGGGACTCTCGAGTAGAGACGGGAATGTCGGGGAACTTCTTGAGTTGTAGCAAGGGTGTGAAGGACCCTTGGAAGTTCCAGATGTTAGGAGTGATTAGCCTCGAGACGCCTCAGCGGAAATGGGCCTCATCTCGCCTGGAGCGGCAACCTCCTGGATTGTTTCTAGTTGCGGCAGGTGCTCTCGTCTTTCGACGGGGACCTAGGGACCCGCTCTGGTGGCCTCAGGAAAGTCCAGTCGCCATGCGAGTTGCTCGGGGGCCTCTCGGGATTTCTCTGCCGTCCATGCTGGGGCTTAAGACCTTGTGTGGAGTCGGAGCCGGAACGTGAGGATTCCTCTCCAGTGCTGACATGGATCTTGGGGTACTTCTGGAGTCTCCCCAGGGGAGTCAGTCCTCGTCTCGAGTGGGGGCATGCACGTGCGCTTTCCTCCCGAGCTGTAGCAGCAGTGTCACGCTTGCCTTCGCGTGGATCCAGGGATCTGTGGCTTTCCCTCGAGGCTTTCCCACGAGGCTTTCCCACAGGGCTGTCCCACGTGTCACCGTAATGTGAGTCGATCCTCGGCTTGAAAGTCGAGGTATTGCAGGGAAAACAGGTTTCCCTGGAATTGACTGAGACATCTGGGGGACTCTGGGAATGGTTGCAGGACTCTGGAGTTTCTCTCGACTTTCCTGTGGAGACCGCCTCCTCTTGAGATGCAACAGGAACGCCGGGAATTCTTTCCCCACCACGCAGGGAAAGAATCCCTCCTCTCGAGCTATGAGGCGGAAACGGGGCTCCTCTGGATGTGGGCGGGACTCTCGTGCTTCCTCTCGAGTGGAGACGGGTATGTCCGGGAACTTCTTGAGATGCAGCCAGGGTGTGAAGGAGCCTTTGGAAGTTCCAGAGGTTAGGTGTGATTAACCTCGAAACGCCTCAGCGGAAATGGGCCTCATCTCGCCTGGAGGGGAGAACCTCCTGGATTTTCTCGAGTTGCGGCAGGTGCTCTCGACTTACGATTGGGACCTCAGGGACCGGCTCTGGTGGCCTCAGGAAAGGCCGGTCCCCATGCGAGTTGCTCGGTGGTCTCTCGGGATTCCTCTCCCGTTGATGCTGGGGCCTAAGTCCTTGTGTGGAGTCGGTGCTGGAACCTGCGGATTCCTCTGCAGTGCTGACATGGATCTTGGGGTACTTCTGGAGTCTCCCCAGAGGAGTCAGTCCTCGTCTCGTGCGGGGGCATGCACGTGCACATTCCTTCCGAGCTCGAGCAGCAGTGTCACGCTTCCCTTCGCATGGATCAAGTGGTCTGAGGCTTTCCCTCGAGGCTTTCCCTCGAGGGTTTCCACAGGGCTGTCCCACGCGCCACCGTGGTGTGAGTCGATCTCCGGCTTGAAAGTCGAGGCAGTGTAGGGAAAACAGGTTTCCATGGAATGGACTGAGACATCTGGGGGACTCTGGGAATGGTGGCACGACCCTGGAATTCCTCTCACCTTTCCTGTGGAGAGCGCCTCCTCTTGAGATGCGCCGGGAAAGCCGGGAATTCTTTCCGGACCACACAGGGAAAGGATCACTGCTCTCGAGCTTGGAGGCGGAAACAGGGCTCCTCTAGATGTGGGCGGGACTCTCGTGCTTCCTCTCGAGTGGAGACGGGTATGTCCGGGAACTTCTTGAGTTGCAGCAAGCGTGTGAAGGAGCCTTTGGAAGTTCCAGAGGTTAGGTGTGATTAACCTCCAGACACCTCACCGGAAATGGGCCTCATCTCGCGTGGAGGGGAGAACCTCCTGGATTTTCTCGAGTTGCCGCAGGTTCTTTCGACTTACGATGGGGACCTCAGGGACCCGCTCTGGTGGCCTCAGGAAAGGCAAGTCCCCATGGGAGTTGCTCGGGGGCCCCTCGCGATTCCTCTCCCGTCGAAGCCGGGGCCTAAGATCTTGTGTGGAGTCGCTGCCGGAACCTGAGGTTTCCTCTCCAGTGCTGACATGGATCTTGGGGTACTTCTGGAGTTTGCCCACGGGAGTCAGTCCTCGTCTCGAGTGGGGACTTGCACGTGCGCTTTCATCCCGAGCTGTAACAGCAGCGTCACGCTTCCCTTCGCGTGGATCAAGGGATCTGTGGCTTTCCCTCGAGGCTTTCCCACGAGGCTTTCCCACGAGGCTTTCCCACAGGGCTGTCCCACGTGCCACCGTGGTGTGAGTCGATCCTCGGCTTGAAAGTCGAGGCAGTGCAGGGAAAACAGGCTTCCCTGGAATGGACTGAGACATCTGGGGGACTCTGGGAATGGTGGAACGACCCTGGAGTTCTTCTCGCCTTTCCTGTCGAGAGCGCCCCCTCCTGAGATGCGACCGGGAACTCCGGGAATTCTTTCCCGACCACACAGGGAAAGGATCCCTCCTCTGGAGCTAGGAGGCGGAAACGGGGCTCCTCTGGATGTGGACGGGACTCTCGTGCTTCCTCTAGAGAGGAGACGGGTATGTCGGGGAACTTCTTAAGTTGCAGCAAGGATGTGAAGGACGTTTTGGAAGTTCCAGAGGTTAGGTGTGATTAGCCTGGGGACGCGTCAGAGGAAATGGGCCTCATCTCGCCTGGAGGGGAGAAACTCCTGGATTTCCTCGAGTTGAGGCAGGAGTTCTCGACTTATGTCGGGAACCACAGGGACCCGCTCTGGTGGCCTCAGAAAAGGCCAGTCCCCATGCGCGTTGCTCTGTGGTTTCTCGGATTCCTCTCCCGTCGATGCCGGGGCCTAAGAGCTTGTGTGGAGTCGGTGCCGGAACCTGAGGATTCCTCTTCAGTGCTGACATGGATCTTTGGGTAATTCTGGAGTCTCCCCAGGGGAGTCAGTCCTCGTCTCGAGTGGGGGCATGCACGTGCGCTTTCCTCCCGAGCTGTAGCAGCAGTGTAACGATTCCATAGGCGTGGACCAAGGGATCTGTGGCTTTCGCTTGAGGCTTTCCCACGAGGCTTTCCCACGAGGCTTTCCCACAGGGCTGTCCCACGTGCCACCGTGGTGTGAGTCGATCCTTGGCTTGAAAGTCGAGGCAGTGCAGGGAAAACAGGTTTCCCTGAATGGACTGAGACATCTGGGGGACTCTGGGAATGGTGGCACGACCCTGGAGTTCCTCTCGCCTTTCCTGTGGAGAGCGCCTCCTCTTGAGATGCGACGGGAATGCCGGAATTCTTTCCCGACCTCTCAGGGAAAGGATCCCTCCTCTCGAGCTAGTAGGCGGAAACGGGGATCCTCTGGATGTGGGCGGGACTCTCGTGCTTCCTCTCGAGTGGAGACGGGTATGTCGGGGAACTTCTTGAGTTGCAGGAAGGGTGTGAAAAACCGTTTGAAAGTTCCAGAGGTTAGGTGTGATTAGCCTCGAGACGCCTCAGCGGAAATGGGCCTCATCTCGCCTGGAGATGAGAACCTCCTGGATTTTCTCGAGTTGCGGCAGGTGCTCTCGACTTACGACGGGGACCTCAGGGACCCGCTCTGGTGGCCTCAGGAAAGGCCAGTCCCCATGCGAGTTGCTCGGGGGCCTCTCGGGATTCCTCTCCCGTCGATGCCGGGGCCTAAGACCTTGTGTGGAGTCGGTGCCGGAACCTGAGGATTCCTCTCCAGTGCTGACATGGATCTTGGAGTATTTGTGGCGTCTCCGCAGGGGATTCAGTCCTCGTCTCGAGTGCGGGCATGCACGTGCGCTTTCCTCCCGAGCTCTAGCAGCAGTGTCACGTTTCCCTTTGCGTGGATCAAGGGATCTGTGTCTTTCCTTCGAGGCTTTCCCACGAGTGTTTCCCAGGAGGCTTTCCCACAGGGCTGTCCCACGTGCCGCCGTGGTGTGAGTTGATCCTCGGCTTGAAAGTCGAGGCTGTGCAGGGAAAACAGGTTTCCCTGAATGTACTCAGACATCTGGGGGACTCTGGGAATGGTGGCACGACCCTGGAGTTCCTCTCGCCTTTCCTGTGGAGAGCGCCTCCTCTTGAGATGCGATGGGAATGCCGGGAATTCTTTCCGGACCACGCAGGGAAAGGATCCCTCCTCTCGAGCTAAGAGGCGGAAACGGGGCTCCTCTGGATGTGGGCGTGGACTCTCGTGCTACCTCTCGAGTGGAGACGGGTATGTCGGGGAACTTCTTGAGTTGCCAGCAAGGGTGTGAAGGACCCTTTGGAAGTTCCAGAATATAGGTGTGATTAGCCTAGAGACACCTCAGCGGAAATGGGCCTCATCTCGCTGGAGGGGAGAACCTCCTGGATTTTCTCTGGTTGCGGCAGGTACTCTCGACTTACGACGGGGTCCTCAGGGACCCGCTCTGGTGGCCTCAGGAAAGGCCAATCCCCATGCGAGTTTCACGGGGGCCTCTCGGGATTCCTCTCCCGTCGATGCCGGGGCCTAAGATCTTGTGTGGAGTAGGTTCCCGAACCTGGGCACTCCTGTCCACTGCTGACATGGATCTTGGGGTACTTATGGAGTCTCCCCAGGGGAGTCAGTCCTCGTCTCGAGTGGCGGCATGCACGTGGGCTTTCCTCCCGAGCTGTAGCAGCAGTGTCACGCTTCCCTTCGCGTTGATCAACGGGATCTGTGGCTTTCCCTCTAGGCTTTCCCACGAGGCTTTTCCACAGGGCTGTCCCACGTGCCACCCTGGTGTGAGTCGATCCTCGGCTTGAAAGTCGAGGCATATCAGGGAAAACAGGTTTCCCTGGAATGGACTGAGACATCTGGGGGACTCTGTGAATGGTGGCACGACCCTGGACTTCCTCTCGCCTTTCCTGTGGAGAGCGCCTCCTCTTGAGATGCGACGGGAACGCCGGGAATTCTTTCCCGACCACGCAGGGAATAGATCCCCCCTCTCGAGCTAAGAGGCGGAAACGGGGCTCCTCTGGATGTGGGCGGGACTCTCATGCTTCCTCTCAAGTGGAGACGGGTATGTTGGGCAACATCTTGAGTTGCAGCAAGGGTGTGAAGGACCCTTTGGATGTTCCAGAGGTTAGGTCTGATTAGCCTCGAGACGCCTCAGCACGAATGGGCCTCATCTCGCCTGGAGGGGAGAACCTCCTGAATTTTCTCGATTTGCAGCAGGTGGTCTCGACTTACGACGGGGACCTCAGGGACCCCGCTCTGGTGGCCGCAGGAAACGGCCAGACCCCATGCGAGTTGCTCGGGGGCCTGTCGGGATCCTCTCCCCTCGATGCCAGGGCCTAAGACCTTGTGTGGAGTCGGGCCAGAACCTGAGGATTCCTCTCCAGTGCTGACATGGATCTTGGGGTACTTCTGGAGTCTCCTCAGCGGGAGTCAGTCCTTGTCTCGAGTGGGGGCATGCACGTGCGCTTTCCTCCTGAGCTATAGCAGCAGTGTCACCCTTCCCTTCACGTGGATCAAGGGATCAGGGGCTTTCCCTCGAGGCTTTCCCACGAGGCTTTCACACGAGGCTTTCCCACAGGGATGTCCACGTGCCAGCGTGGTTTGAGTCGATTCCGGCTTGAAAGTCGAGGCAGTGCAGGGAAAACAGGTTTCCCTGGAATGGACTGAGACATCTGGGGGACTCTGGGAATGGTGGCACGACCCTGGAGTTCCTCTCGCCTTTCCTGTGGGAGCGCCTCCTCTTGAGATGCCGACGGAAACGCCGGGGATTCTTTCCCTGATAACGCAGGGAAATGATCCCTCCTCTCGAGCTAGGAGGCGGAAACGGGGTTCCTCTGGATATGGGCGGGACTCTCGTGCTTCCTGTCGAATGGAGACGAGTATGTCGGGGGATCTTCTTGAATTGCAGCAAGGGTGTGAAGGACCCTTTGGAAGTTCCAGGGGTTAGGTGTGATTAGCCTCGAGGACGCCTCAGCGGAAATGGGACTCATCTAGCCTGGAGGGGAGAACATTCTAGATTTTCTCAAGTTGCGGCAGGTTCTTTCGACTTTTGATGGGTACCTCAGGTACCCGCTCTGTTGGCCTCTGGAAAGGCCAGTCCCCATGCGAGTTGCTTCGGGGCCTCTCGGGATTCCTCTCGTCGATTCCGGGCCTAAGCCCTTTTTGTGGAGTCTGTGCCGGAACCTGAGGATTTCTGTCCACTGCTGAAATGGATCTTCGGGTATTCTGGAGTCTCCCCAAGGGAGTCAGTCCTCGTCTCGAGTGGGGGCATGCACGTGTGCTTTCCTACCGAGCTGTAGGAGCAATGTCAGCTTCTCGTCAATGGATCAAGGGATCAGTGGCTTTCCTTCGAGGCTTTACACGAGGCTTTCCCACGAGGCTTTCCCACAGGGCTGTCCCACGTGCCACTGGTGTGAGTCGATCCTCGCCTTGAAAGTCGAGGCAGTGCAGGGAAAACAGGTTTTCCCTGGAATGGACTGAGACATCTGGGGGACTCTGGGAATGGTGGCACGACCCTGGAGTTCCTCTCGCCTTTTCCTGTGGAGAGGCCTCCTCTTGAGATGCGACGGAACGCGGGAGTTCTTTCCCACCACGCAGGAAAGGATCCCTCCGCTCGAGCTAGGAGGCGGAAGCAGGGCTCCTCTGGATGTGGGCGGACTCTCGTGCTTCCTCTCGAGTGGAGACGCTATTTCGGGAACTTCATGAGTTGGCAGCAAGGGTGCGAAGGACCCTTTGGAAGTTCCAGAGGTTAGGTGTGATTAGCCTCAGGACGACTCAGCGGAAAAGGGACTCAAGCCT
>NW_017217142.1:0-12731 GCF_001704415.2 Capra hircus | reverse complement strand
AACTCTGTTCAAATACCTTCTGAGCCGGTCCAGACTATAGATCGCACAATAAGGACAAGTTGTACTACTGGCCTAGCCTTGCTCTCTAGAGGAGAGGGAGGAAGTAGACAGAGGTGACCAGGAGGATCAGAGAGAGGAATGAGTAGGAAGAGAGACAAATCCTGCCAGTAACCTGTTCCTTAGGTGTTCTCCACTGTCTGGAACACACAGAGATTCACAGAGTTGGATAGAGGAGAGATGGGGGAGAAAAGAGACAGAGGCCACCTGGTGGAGAAAAAGGAGAGTCCAGAGGAGGAGAGAGTGGTCAAGCCAGTAATCTCGCTCTCAGGTAAACTGGGATAGTGAAGTTTGGGTTTTTAAATGTACAAAATTGACCACCAAAAACCTAAGAGCAAAAGATTAAAAATCTTAGAGTAGAGGTTGGATTTCAAAGATACAATATTAGAGAGAAGCAGAAGGAAAAAAGGAAGAAGAAAGAAAAAAAAAAAAAAAAAAAGAAAGAAAAAGAATTATTAAAAAACAAACAAACAAACAATCAAGAAAAAAAAAAAAAAAAGCCATCAACAACCATCCAAAGGACTGTATATGGTGTTTGCCTTAAAAAAAAAAAAAAAAAAAGAAAAAAAGTCTTTTTAAAACAAACAAAAATATAGTAATAATAGGTTATAAGAAATAAAAATTAGAGGGGAAATAGAAGACTTAACAATTAAAAAAAAGTTAGAAAAAAAAGCAAAAAAAAAAAAAAAAAAGGAATGATTTTAAAAATATCTGGCCCTTTCTGGTGTAATGGGCCGTGTGGGATCACTTCCAAGGTGGTTCCCTCTGTTTAACTTCTTCTGTTTGCTGGCTTTTTAGGCTCACTAGTTTAGTTGCGCTGTGAGGAGGGGGGCTGCTGCTAACAAATAGCACTGTCGTGTGCACGCAGTATCTCTGCCCGGCTTGACCTGTCCTTTCTCGCGGCGCACAAACCGCTCCAGCTCTAGGATGCTCAGCCGGGAACCGTCTGGGGCCGGCCCTAGGCTGCGTGCACTTCCCCGGTCCAAGCCGCTCAGGTTCGGCGCTCAGGCAGCCCTCAGAGGCACAGATTCGGCTGGAACTGCGCTTTGTGCCCTTCCCAGTTCCGAGTAGCTCAGGAGTTTGGCGAGCGCGATCGCCGCGGCTTGTCACCTTTTCTGCCGCTGCTGCTCAGCTTTCTGGGCGGACCGCTGGTGCACCCCGTGCAGTAGATTGTGACTGTCCAGCACCCCCAGAAGTCTTAGCAAAGGAGCTTGCTTGCAGTTAGGTCCCGAGTCTGCCAATTGGCCCTTTCCAGTCCTTACGGCTCTGGCTGCCTGTCCCCGGCGGGGGATGGTCTGCAGGCCGGCTTTTCCCGTTCTGTCCTTTGTTCTGTGCTCGGTCCTGGCGGTGTCTTATATTCGAGCTTTTCACGTGGTAGCTATCCCACAGTCTGGTTTGCTAGCCCAAGTTAGATCGTTCTGGTTGCGCGTGGGGCGTTCCTGCCCGATTCTTACAAAGCTCTGCAGCCCGCGCCTCCCGCGCGTCCCTGCCCTGCCCCCGCTTCCCAATGGCGGATGCAGGCGTCTGCGCTGCTTTTCCGCTGGGGGAGTTACTGTTGGGCTTGTAATCTGTTGGTTTTAATTATTTGTCTATTTTTCCTTCCTGTTATGTTGCCCTCTGTGTTTCCAAGGCTCGCCACAGACTCGGCAGGGGAGAGTGTTTCCTGGTGTTTGGAAACCTCTCTTCTTAAAATTCCCTTTCCCGGGACGGGCTTCCCTTCCCGGGACGGAGCTCCCTCCCCACCTCCTTTGTCTCCTTTTCGTCTTTTATATTTTTTTCCTACCTGTTTTGAAGACAATGATCTGCTTTTCTGGTTGCCTGATGTCCTCTGCCAGCCTACAGAAGTTGTTTTGTGAAGTTTGCTCGGCGTTGAAATGTTCTTTTGAGGAATTTGTGAGGGAGAAAGTGGTCTTGCCGTCCTATTCCTCCGCCATCTTTCCCTCTCCCCCTGAATGTTGAGTTTTAAGCCAACTTTTTCACTCTCGTCTTTCACCCTCATCAATAGGCTGTCTTCACTTTGTGCTTTTAAAGTGGTATCATCTGCATATCTGAGGTTGTTGATATTTCTCCCAAGAATCTTGATTCCAGCTTGTGATTCATATATATGGGAAATATAGCGGCTACCATAACTCATGGCTAAGGAGGTTTTCCTTTGAAAGTGGTAAAATGCTTTGGCAGGCTTTTGAATGTGAATGCCATGCCACCAAAAGAAAATTATTCTATTTCCTGTACTTGAGGATTATTACGGAATAAACATGTTGTCTTTCCTTCAGCTAACATTTGAAGACTCATCCAGGGAAGTGATGAATGATTGACTGTATTTAGCATTCCTTGGGGTTTTCAACAGCACACAGATAAGAGTATGGCAGCTGTGTTCATTACCATCACCAGCTGATGAAAGGGAGTTCGTGGATAAAACATCAGAGGGCTGAAAAGTCTACATTAGAACTGAATGTTAGTGATTAATAGGTATCCATGAAACAGCAAGACAGAAGTCAGCCTTAGACAAGAGATAAACCTTGTCCTAGGAGCAAAGTTTTTTGTGCTTGTTTTTAAGCCCTTGTTTATTATGTGATATAGTGGAAAGAACTAGGAACTTAAAGTCAGACAGATTTGGGTTCAAATTACAGCTCCAACTTTTTCTGGTAGTCATTTTGGGTATCCCTTAAACTCAGAGTCTCTGCTTTATAAAAAGGGAATATTAATTTCAACTTCATAGAGCTGTTATGAGGTTTCAATAATATAACATGTTGAAAGCACCTAGCAAATTGCTGGTCTTAAAGTTAAACATTTGGTAACAGATAGCTCTTATTATTTGGAGAAGGCAATGGCAACCCACTCCAGTACTCCTGCCTGGAAAATCCCATGGATGGAGGAGCTTGGTGGGCTGCACTCCATGGGGTCCCTAGGAGTCGGACACGACTGAGCGACTTCATTTTGACTTTTCACTTTCATTCATTGGAGAAGGAAATGGCAACCCACTCCAGTGTTCTTGCCTGGAGAATCCCAGAGACGGGGGAGCCTGTTGGGCTGCTGTCTATGAAGTCGCACAGAGTTGGACATGACTGAAATGACTTAGCAGCTCTTATTATTCAGTATTTAGTGGAGAAAAAATAAGTAACTTAGTTAAAGAGAAGAAAAATATGCATAGGCATTGCATTGTCCTATAACCTGCTTCAGGCTACTTGATTTTCCTTATTTATTCAATGACAGTTTTACAGTTTTCTGGGACTATTATATACATTATTTCAATTCATCGTTTCAACAATCTTGTTGACAGTTTTACAGCCCATCACACAGGTAAGGAGATTGAGTGTCAGACTAGCTGAAAAACTTGCTCTAAGTTCCCAGGACTAATGAACAATGAATCTTTAACTAGATTCCAACTCTCCCAATTCAGTTTTACTTGCAGACTTAATTGATAGCTCTGTTTGTTTTAACATGGTGTTAGCCTAGAGGTTTTATTTCTGAATGGATCTACTCTATACACTTAATGCAAATCTACTAAGATATGCATATTTGTTATAGGTCCACGGATGATTTTGAAGATATATAAGAGGAAAAGTAAGCTTATCAAAATTATTAGCTTTAAAATTCACAAACTGTGGAGAAGGCAATGGCACCCCACTCCAGTACTCCTGCCTGGAAAATCCCATGGACAGAGAAGCCTGGAAGGCTACAGTCCATGGGGTCGCTTAGGGTCGGACATGACTGAGCGACTTCACTTTCACTTTTCACTTTCACGCATTGGAGAGGGAAATGGCAACCCACTCCAGTGTTCTTGCCTGGAGAATCCCAGGGACGGGGGAGCCTGGTGGGCTGCCGTCTATGGGGTCACACAGAGTCGGACACGACTGAAGTGACTTAGCAGCAGCAGCAAAGAATGAAGATCTCACATGCCCACACCATGTGACTGATAAATAAATAAAATTAAGTTACTTTATATATAAAAAAATAAAAATTAAAAAAATAAAATTCACAAACCGTTTTTTACACACTGCCAAAGGAATTCTTTTTTTTTTTTATTTTTTAAATTTTAAAATCTTTAATTCTTACATGCGTTCCCAAACATGAACCCCCCTCCCACCTCCCTCCCCCACAACATCTCTCTGGGTCATCCCCATGCACCAGCCCCAAGCATGCTGCACCCTACGTCAGACATGGACTGGCGATTCAATTCTTACATGACAGTATACATGTTAGAATTCCCATTCTCCCAAATCATCCCACCCTCTCACTCTCCCTCTGAGTCCAAAAGTCCATTATACACATCTGTGTCTTTTTTCCTGTCTTGCATACAGGGTCGTCATTGCCATCTTCCTAAATTCCATATATATGTGTTAGTATACTGTATTGGTGTTTTTCTTTCTGGCTTACTTCACTCTGTATAATTGGCTCCAGTTTCATCCATCTCATCAGAACTGATTCAAATGAATTCTTTTTAACGGCTGAGTAATACTCCATTGTGTATATGTACCACAGCTTTCTTATCCATTCATCTGCTGATGGACATCTAGGTTGTTTCCATGTCCTGGCTATTATAAACAGTGCTGCGATGAACATTGGGGTACATGTGTCTCTTTCAATTCTGGTTTCCTCAGTGTGTATGCCCAGCAGTGGGATTGCTGGGTCATAAGGTAGTTCTATTTGCAATTTTTTAAGGAATCTCCACACTGTTCTCCATAGTGGCTGTACTAGTTTGCATTCCCACCAACAGTGTAGGAGGGTTCCCTTTTCTCCACACCCTCTCCAGCATTTATTGCTTGCAGATTTTTGGATCGCAGACATTCTGACTGGTGTGAAGTGGTACCTCATTGTGGTTTTGATTTGCATTTCTCTAACAATGAGTGATGTTGAGCATCTTTTCATGTGTTTGTTAGCCATCCGTATGTCTTCTTTGGGAGAAATGTCTATTTAGTTCTTTGGCCCATTTTTTGATTGGGTCGTTTATTTTTCTGGAATTGAGCTGCAGAAGTTGCTTGTATATTTTTGAGATTAGTTGTTTGTCAGTTGCTTCATTTGCTATTATTTTCTCCCATTCAGAAGGCTGTCTTTTCAGGCAACCAGAAAAGCAGATCATTGTCTTCAAAAACAGGTAGGAAAAAATATAAAAGACGAAAAGGAGACAAAGGAGGTGGGGAGGGAGCTCCGTCCCGGGAAGGGAAGCCCGTCCCGGGAAGGGAATTTTAAGAAGAGAGGTTTCCAAACACCAGGAAACACTCTCCCTGCCGAGTCTGTGGCGAACCTTGGAAACACAGAGGGCAACATAACAGGAAGGAAAAATAGATAAATAATTAAAACCAACAGATTACAAGCCCAACAGTAACTCCCCCAGTGGAAAAGCAGCACAGACGCCTGCATCCACCACTGGGAAGTGGGGGCAGGGCAGGGACGCGCGGGAGGCGCGGGCTGCAGAGGCTTTGTAAGAATCGGGCAGGAACGCCCCACGCGCAACCAGAACAATCTAACTTGGGCTAGCAAACCAGACTGTGGGATAGCTACCACGTGAAAAGCTCGAACATAAGACACCGCCAGGACCGAGCACAGAACAAAGGACGGAACG
Source organism: Capra hircus (assembly GCF_001704415.2). Taxonomy (NCBI): domain Eukaryota; kingdom Metazoa; phylum Chordata; class Mammalia; order Artiodactyla; family Bovidae; genus Capra; species Capra hircus. The sequence goes on along the minus strand of NW_017217142.1, from coordinate 7,111 downwards.
GGAAAAGCCGGCTGCAGACCATCCCCCGCCGGGGACAGGCAGCCAGAGCCGTAAGGACTGGAAAGGGGCAATTGCAGACCCGGAGAGACTTTACTTACCTAACTGCAAGCAAGCTCCTTTGCAAAGGAATTCTTAAAGTGTTTTTTGGTCATTATGCGGTACAAGGTTGCCAGTGTCTTCTGTAGCAATATGTGCCAAGTTACTTTTTAGCCAGATCCAATCAAAGATTAACAGAAGTTTGAACAGATGCTCAATGAGGTTAAGCCACTGGAGATGGCCAGTATGGATATTTATGTAGCTCTTAGGTTTTATAGACCTGACTTTAAGGCCTTAGTTAATGCTTTCTATAAGTTTAAATTTTAATTCAATATTTAGAAAATTATTGTACCAAAGGAACAGTCTATGATTTTATTTTTATTTCCTTTAGCAAGTTATTACATTAAGCTCCAGAGTATGGTATCATATAATACAAAGGGGTGCAGTGAAACACCAGTACTTGTGCTATTTATATCTCTTATCTGTCTGTCTGTCTATCTACAAAGAGAGAAGAGTTATTGCAACACTATTCTTAAGTTGTAGAAGAACCTGAAACAATTTCAATTACCATTAACATAATAATGACTAATATGTTATTCTATACTGTGTAGCCGCTAAATGGAATGAGTCATATCTTTACCCATTGATTTGGGAGGATGTTCTGAGTTGCCATTAAGAAAAGAAGATGCAATAAGCATGGATTAATTTCAGAGAGCTTTCATAAACATACATTTTAGGGAATTGAATTAATGGCATAGATATCAAAGGTAAGCTGTTTTGATTTAAAATATTTTTTGTCAAACTGGATCAGGGAAAGGAAAGCCAGCTCTCTTTCTATTTTTACCTCCTCCTTGAAAACTCATGGATTCCAGTTACCAGGTGCCAGAATTTAAGGGCATACCATTCAAACATCTCAACCAATTTATGGGTAAATTAACTTTTGAAGACTGACCTAGGAATACAACCACTCATTATTATGTTATCACTACAGAGACATTAATGTCTAAAGTCTACATAATCTTTTTACAAATGCCGTGTTACAATATATAAACAGAGCACCGGGGAAATTTGTATAATATACAGTTTTTGCACTGCACAGATACATCTTGTCCACTGAGTGAATGATGTGGAAATCTAATCTCTGCTTCCCACCCCCTCAAGCTCTTTGTCCTATTGTGGGCTGAGATAGCAGGAGGAAGAAGAGCTATTGTGTAATACCTACAAATCTTTTTTTTTTTTTTTTTTTTACAGACTTCATAAAGGTAGATAAATGAGTCAAAATATAATGGAGAGTCATGGAATAGCAAAAAGGTAATTTGGGAAATAAGACAAAAAGAAAATCTATGCTTTTCTGAGGAAAGGCAGATATAGATTATGACGACCTTAAATCAGTGGTTATCAACAAGGGGGAATTTCACCTCCCTTCCTGCCATCCTGAGGATGTTTGGTAATGTCTGCAGCCATCTCTGATTGTTATGGCTGTGGGGCTGGTCCCGGAATCTAGTGAATAAAGGCCAAGAGTGCAGCTAATGCTGCATCCTAGAATACACAGATGCAGCCTCCTACGTAGAGTAAGCATTCAATCCAAAATTTTAATAGTGCTGCAGTTGATAAGCCAAACTCTAAATGAATACACATTCTACTTAAAAAGATACTAAAATGTTAGGAAGGATTGAAGGCTTGCTGAAAGGAGATTGGCACTAAAATTGCATCTTGCCTGATGCATTATTCCTCCTGAAAGTTAAATATTTTATTATTGGAGCCATTGTTTCATGCTTCTCAATAAGCTGCCAAGTAATGTGATTTTAATGTGGAAAAAAAAAATGTCTCCTAGTTCCAAAAATTTTCCTTCTCAAAAGTAACTTGTTTTATCTGATGTGAACTTTTGTATGCCATTTTCTAAAATTTCTGCACAAATAAGAAATCTAAATCTTTAGAGAATTTTTTCTTGATATTTTGTTCCATCCATTATTTATATCAAATTGTTACTGAGAACTCTTTCCTGAACTTCTAGATTACAAAATATGAAAGTCACAGAGGATGTTGTCCAAAGATTTTCAGTTTCTTGTACAGACACAATGAATGTTTTTTTAAAAAGTATGATTCACAAAAGTGAATATAATATACCGCTATTTTTAAAAACAATGACAAAAGTTCTGGAGTCCCTGGAATAGGAAGAAGCAACTCACTCTGGTATTCTTGCCTGGAAAATTCCATGGACAGAGGCACCTAGCAGGCTACAGTCCATGGGGTCTCAAAGAGTCAGACATGATTGAGCAATTGAGCATGCATGCATGTATATATGTTCCTAGATAGTTGCATCAGCAAACATAAAATGTTGCCCACCAAGTTACTAATTAGTGAAAGAAAGTACAATGGAGGAAGCAAGATTGCTCAATAATAAATAGGCATATAAATAAATAAATAGCTGTGGGAAAAGGTAACAGTGTTTATGATAAAAAGTAGGTTATATAGAACGATTCTTTTTTCTTTTAAAGCTGATGGAAAAAAAACTAGATACCAAATGTTGATGGTGATTACCTCTGAATGGAAAATTAAAACAAGCCAAAATCCAAAACACCAACATGTTACAGAAAAAAGAGGATGGAATAAAAGAATGAATGTGATAAAGTTGATATGTGGGCATTATAATTGGCTACCTATTCTATTTGAGAGTTCCCCAGGGACTCCCCAGAGATCATTACCTACCATCTCTTTAAGATGATAATTTGATGGAAATCAATCTTCCTGTTAGAAAAATCTAAAAATAAGGTTTCTGAGAGTGTGCTAATGATTCCTTTCCAGGAAGGTAAATTAAAGTTTTAAGAGTTATCAGAAGTGCTTGATTCTAGAGATATTACTGTAGCCCTTTTAAGAATCCCTCTTATTCCACCCTATTAAATTTAAGCTAAGAGTTCCTAAGATCTCACTCTCCTCCAACAAAACAGTACCAGACCTAGAATTTTTGCTATTAACTGTGCCCTTTACACTCTCTATATATTACAAGATCACAAATTACAAGAGAAAACTACCTTCCTAGGCTAGAAAATGCTTATAAATTTTTTTTTCATCTCTTTAAGTCATGTGTTCTTGATAACATCTTGGTTTAATCCTGATTCCCATCTTCTTTCACAGTTTAGCTCAGTTCATAGCTCGACTTTTTCAAGTTGTCATGCATACCACACGTTGATTTCTATTCTGGTCATGGATTCATAGTCCAGCTCAGCGTGGTCAGGCAAATCCACCCCATTCTGCATTAGATCCTCCATGGAATTGATTTTATTTCTACTCTTACTTCAATGTTGGGGAAAATAGAAACAGTAATTCTCTTTGAACCTCTGGAACTGAAGAACTTTGAAAAACAGTGTGTCATAACTCATTAATTGTGTGGTTTTAAATGTCAGTGGTTTATGAATCATTCTCCTGATAAATTAATCATTAATATAATATTTTATTGAGAATTTTTAATACTGACTAACTTGTGAATGAATTTGAAAGTTGTTCTGAATAGAGATCTATTTTTAAAGCTTTAGTATATATAGGCTTATACTTCCAAAATGACTTGTGATATAATGCAAAATATATCTATTAATACTTTGTAGAAGGTCAATATTAATTCATTCCTAAAGAGTACGTTTGTTTCAAATGCCATATGGTTTTATCATCTCCAAGAAATTCATCAATTTCTAAATTTGTGGGAATTACAGGCTCACTAGGGAAGCTCACTCCATGGTCAATCTCGAATGGTTAGAAATGGAAACTCTGGTTATTAATTATTTTGCCTAACTGAGAGTCTCCACATATTTTTAAAAGATATCCAATATTTCAAAATTTAAGATGAGTTTGCACTAACACACTTAGTGCTGATATCAAGTGCCCCAAACAGCACTACTTAATTCATATACAGCTAATATATTGAGCTCTTGCTATTATTGGTGTACTAAGCTGAAACCTAAAAATATAAACTTTTGCTCTTGGGGGAGTTCAAAATCTAGTGAGACTGGAGAAATAATTACAATATAAGTACTACAATCAAAGTAGAAGAAGACTATTCTGAGAACTCAAAGGAGGATTAATCCCAGAATCAGATTTCCCAGGGGTGCTGTCCTCTTCTCACCTCTACTGTCTCCATGGTGCGTTGACCCATTCCCACGGCTGCATCTATCTCTCATGACTCACTTAGCTTTGTTCCTCACCGGAGCGCCTGCCTTCCTGTATTTTTGGCTCATAACTACTTACTCGGCACTTACATGCAACTGCCACTGACACCCACAACACAAAGTAGCCTGTAAAATGAGTAAATGAATCATCCTCAGTCCCAAATCTCCAATTCTTACTATTTTTATCCATGTTACTCATTTGGGTCAAGAAACTCTATAGTCATCCTTGATGCCCTCTTCTCTCTGTCCTCCCCGTATCAAATGTCACCATTTTCCATTTTCTTTCCTCCACCTCCCCGTTAGGACTAACTCTGACTTCGCTATTCTCTAAGCAAATGCCAGAGCTTATAAAACTGATAACCTCCTACTCAATAATCTTGTCTCCAGTGATAGGCTGCCAGTGAAAAGAAGTGGAGTTTTCTGAGTATCTGAGGTGGAAGGAATTTCATGCAGGAGCTGGTTATGGAGGTGATGGAAGGACTGACAAGCCTATGGAGGCCAGTGGGATAGCTTGGAAATGAACGATGCTCCGTCTCACCTCCTGGTTTAGGAGTTCTTTGAGGTAGGCAGGGGAAATGTATTATACAACATTTTCTCTTAAGCATCTGGCATAATACAGTATTTTCAATCTAGTCAACAGTGGCAAAATGCTTACAGAATGAATTAGTCATTCTCATAATCTAAGATCTTTTGACTTAGAAGTTTCTAGCAAATTTTCCCTCCTTTAGGCCCAACTTTTCAATATATCTTACCATAGAAACAACTTGAGTTATTTGTTCTTCTGATTAATTAGGTTCTAGATAAGACATTTAAACTGTCATTGGATGAAATACAAATTTTATCATATTGTTTTTAGGAAATCGGGTTCATTGTAAAGAAAAAAAGCATTTTCATTTTTTAAAAAAATAATTAATCTTTACAGCTTATAAAGTAGATATTAGATCACAGATGCTGAGATTTTTAAATCATACAGTCTCAGTTTTTGTATAGTGAGAGTCTCCTGCAGTTCATTGCATTGGAACACAAGGTCATACTCCAGTTGTCATGTTAGTGTCCTATGTGCCCATGTGACTTCCTTAGATGACTCCCATTGGTATAAACCTACAGCTCTCAATATTTTTGTTCACCCCGGAAGATCACTTCATTCCCAGATTGTTCAGAACACTACACAAGACTGACAAAAATCTGACTATACAGATGGATAAACCACATGGGGCTATTAGGATGAGATAAAGATAAAAGAAGATTATGAAGCATAGTACAAGCTGCAGTTGTTGAAAAAAAAATCAATATAAAACAAAACATGGCTAAGGAGTAAGCACAACAAATATGTATTAATAGTTAGCATAATACTAGATGATAAGATGAAAGATTAGAAATGAACAGAAAATCTGGAAATACAGTGATGCATTTCTGCTGCAGAATGTACTTAATGGTGACACTGATACACAAAACATTCATTTAAGCAGGAGTCTCAATTAGAAACAGATGTTGTGCGATTCTTTTCAATTACAACCTAAATTGGCTTATTTATCAGGCAATTTTTCACCAAAGTTTGTTTTTGTGAGATGAGTTTGTTTTGTTTTCTCATCCTTGTAAGTACTGTTCATTGCCATCTTATGCATTTAGTCTCCAGGTTACATTTCTGGATAATTGTCATTGTGTTTGATAGAGAATTGTCTCCATAGAAGTAAATATATCTTCTATCACTTTCCTTGCTCTCTTGGTTAATAAACAATATCAAATATGTCTCTTCCCCTCTTTTTCCCAGAAATTTATCATCTCTGAGTGTCAGATTTCTCATAATACCTCCCTTTTTTCAAAATCAGTGAAATGTGCCAGATGATTTTGATTTTCTTGGTTTTTACAATATGTATAATTATTGCTTAATGAAATTTCTCATATGGACATCAATCTGCATAATCATTATGGCTTCTTTTGTTTGAGGAAATAAAGATGAAATCAATTTAGCGCAAGGAAAGTGAAGTTTCTTGTAATTATACAAAGGTTTATAAGAAGTACAGAAATTTATATATAAACTTTATATAAGAAGTTTATATTGAAGTATAGAACATTTCCAGACCTCAGGAGAGCTAGAAATAAGGAACAGGAAGTTCTTTATGAACTTGGCCATTCACTCTCTAAAAATGTCAGACTCTTTCTCCTATGGTTCTTTCTGCATCTTTCTCCATTTTTTTTCTTCTTTTAAAAGCTGGCTTCTTCTTTTTTATTCAAGCTCCCCTCTCTTTTTTACTTCATACAAGCAGTGTAGCCCTAGTTCTATGTCATGACCTTTGCATTTGGTGCTACAGCTGCTGTATCAGATCCTTTTGTAGTCACTAAGTCATTTCTAATTCTTTGTGACCCCATGAACTGTAGCCGAGCAGGCTCCTCTGTCTATGGGATTCTCCTGGCAAGAATACCTAGAAAACTATACAAAAAGATCTTCATGACCCAGATAACCACAATGGTGTGATCACTCACCTAGAGCCAGACATCCTGGAATATGTAGTCAAGTGGGCCTTAGGAAGCATCACTCACTATGAACAAAGCTAGTGGAGGTGATAGATTCCTGTTGAGTTATTTTCAAATCCTGAAAGATGATGCTGTGAAAGTGCTGCACTCAATATGTCAGCAAATTTGGAAAATTCAGCGGTGGCCACAGGACTGGAAAAAGGTCAGTTTTCATTCCAATCCCAAAGAAAGGCAATGCCAAAGAGTGTTCAAACTACCGCACAATTGTCCTCATCTCACATGATAGCAAAGTAATGTTCAAAATTCTCCAAGCCAGGCTTTCAACAGTATGTGAACCATGAACTTCCAGATGTTCAACCTGGATTTAGAGAAGGTAGAGGAACCAGAGATCAAATTGGCAACATCTGCTGATCATCGAAAAAGCACAAGAGTTCCAGAAA
>NW_017217141.1:0-22998 GCF_001704415.2 Capra hircus | reverse complement strand
CTGGGAAAGAAAGCTCCTGGGAAAGCCTCGTGGAAAGCCTCGCTGGGAAAGCCTCGAGGGAAAGCCACAGATCCCTTGATCCACGGCGAAGGGAAGCGTGACACTGCTGCTACAGCTCGGGAGGAAAGCGCACGTGCATGCCCCCACTCGAGACGAGGACTGACTCCCCTGGGGAGACTCCAGAAGTACCCCAAGATCCATGTCAGCACTGGAGAGGAATCCTCAGGTTCCGGCACCGACTCCACACAAGGTCTTAGGCCCAGGCATCGACGGGAGAGGAATCCCGAGAGGCCCCGAGCAACTCGCATGGGGACTGGCCTTTCCTGAGGCCACCAGAGCGGGTCCCTGAGGTCCCCGTCGTAAGTCGAGAGCACCTGCCGCAACTCGAGAAAATCCAGGAGGTTCTCCCCTCCAGGCGAGATGAGGCCCATTTCCGCTAGAGGCGTCTCGAGGCTAATCACATCTAACATCTGGAACTTCCAAAGGGTCCTTCACACCCTTGCTGCAACTCAAGAAGTTCCCCGACATACCCGTCTCCACTCGAGAGGAAGCACGAGAGTCCCGCCCACATCCAGAGGAGCCCCGATTTCCAGCCTCTAGCTCGAGAGGAGGGATCCTTTCCCTGCGTGGTCGGGAAAGAATTCCCAGGCGTTCCCGTCGCATCTCAAGAGGAGGCGCTCTCCAGCAGGAAAGGCGAGAGGAACTCCAGGGTCGTGCCACCATTCCCAGAGTCCCCCAGATGTCTCAGTCCATTCCAGGGAAACCTGTTTTCCCTGCACTGCCTCGACTTTCAAGCCGAGGATCGACTCACACCACGGTGGCACGTGGGACAGCCCTGTGGGAAAGCCTCGTGGGAAAGCCTCGTGGAAAGCCTCGAGGGAAAGCCACAGATCCCTTGATCCATCGCGAAGGGAAGCGGGACACTGCTGCTACAGCTCCGGAGGAAAGCGCACGTGCATGCCCCACTCGAGACGAGGACTGACTCCCCTGGGGGACTCCAGAAGTACCCCAAGATCCATGTCAGAACTGGAGAGGAATCCTCAGGTTCCGGCACCGACTCCACACAAGGTCTTAGGACCCTGCATCGACGGGAGAGGAATCCCGAGAGGCCCCAGAGCAACTCGCATGGGGACTGGCCTTTCCTGAGGCCACCAGAGCAGGTCCCTGAGGTCCCCATCGTAAGTCGAGAGCACCTGCCGCAACTCGAGAAAATCCAGGAGGTTCTCCCCTCCAGGCGAGATGAGGCCCATTTCCGCTGAGGCGACTCAGGGGTAATCACACTTAAACTCTGGAACTTCCAAAGGGTCCTTCACACCCTTGCTGCAACTCAAGAAGTTCCCCGACATACCCGTCTCCACTCTAGAGGAATACGGAGAGTCCCGTCCACATCCAGAGTGGCCCCGTTTCCGCCTGCTAGCTCGAGAGGAGGGATCCTTTCCCTGCGTGCTCTGGAAAGAATTCCCGGCGTTCCCGTCCCATCTCAAGAGGAGGCGCTCTCCACAGGAAAGGGAGAGGAACTCCAGGGTCCTGCCACCATTCCCAGAGTCCCCCAGATGTCTCCAGTCCATTCCAGGGAAACCTGTTTTCCCTGCACTGCGTCGACTTTCAAGCCGAGGATCGACTCACATCCACGGTGGCACGTGGGACCGCCCTGTGGGAAAGTCTCGTGGGAAAGCCTCGTGGGAAAGCCTCGAGGGAAAGCCACAGATCCCTTGATCCACGCCAATGGAAGCGCGACACTGCTGCTACAGCTCGAGAGGAAAGCGCACGTGCATGCCCCCACTCGAGTCGAGGACTGACTCCAATGGGGAGACTCCAGAAGTACCCCAAGATCCACGTAAGCACTGGAGAGGAATCCTCAGGTACCGGCACCCACTCCGCACAATATCTTAGGCCCCAGCTTCGACGGGAGAGGAATCCCGAGAGGTCCCCTGGCAACTCGCATAGGGACTGGCCTTTCCTGAGGCCAACCAGAGCGGGTCCCTGAGGTCCCCGTCGTAAGTCGAGAGCACCTGCTGCAACTCGAGAACATTCAGGACGTTCTCCCCTCCAGGCGAGATGCGGCCCATTTCCGCTGAGGTGTCTCGAGGCTAATCACACCTAACCTCTGGAATTTCCAAAGGGTCCTTCACACCCTTGCTGCAACTCAAGAAGTTCCCCGACATACCCGTCTCCACTCGAGAGGAAGCACGAAGCCCCACCCACATAGACAGTAGCCCCGTTTCCGCCTCCTACCTCGAGAGGAGGGATCCTTTCCCTGCGTGCTCGGGAAAGAATTCCCGGCGTTTCCGTGGCATCTCAAGAGGAGGCGCTCTCCACAGGAAAGGTGAGACGAACTCCAGGGTCGTGCCACCATTCTCAGAGTTCCCCAGATGTCTCCGTCCATTCCAGGGAAACCTCTTTTCCCTGCACTGCCTCGACTTTTAAGCCGAGGATCGACTCACACCACGGTGACACGAGGGACAGCCCTGTGGGAAAGCCTCGTGGGAAAGCCTCGTGGGAAAGCCTCGATGGGAAAGCACCTGATCCCTAAATCCACGCGAAGGGAAGCGTGACACTGCTGCTACAGCTCTGGAGGAAAGCGCACGTGCATGTCCCCACTCGAGACGAGGACTGATTCCCCTGGGGAGACTCCAGAAGTACGCCAATATCCATGTCTGCACTGGAGAGGAATCCTCAGGTTCCGGCACCGACTCCACACAAGGTCTTAGGCCCTGGCATCGATGGGAGAGGAATCCCGACAGGCGCCCGAGGAACTCGCATGAGGACTGGCCTTTCCTGAGGCCACCAGAGCGGGTCCCTGAGGTCCCCGTCGTAAGTCGAGAGCACCTGCCGCAACTCGAGAACATCCAGGAGGTTCTCCCCTGCAGGCGAGATGAGGCCAATTTCTGCTGAGGCATATCGAGGCTAATCACACCTAAACTCTGGAACTTACAAAGGGTCCTTCACACCGCTTGCTGCAACTCAAGAAGTTCCCCGACATACCCGTCTCCACTCGAGAGGAAGCACAAGAGTCCCGCCCACATACAGAGGAGCCCCGTTTCCATCTCCTAGCTCGATAGGAGGGATCCTTTTCCTGCGTGCTCCTGGAAAGAATTCCAGGCGTTCCCGTCGCATCTCAAGAGCAGGCGCTCTCCACAGGAAAGGCGAGAGGAACTCCAGGGTCGTGCCACCATTCCCAGAGTCCCCCAGATGTCTCAGTCCATTCCAGGGAAACCAGTTTTCCCTGCACTGCCTCGACTTTCAAGCCGAGGATCGACTCACACCACGGTGGCACGTGGGACAGCCCTGTGGGAAAGCCTCGTGGGAAAGCCTGCTGCGAAAACCTGGAGTTAAAGCCACAGATTTCTTCATCCACGCGAAGGGAAGCATGACACTGCTGCTACAGCTCGGGAGGAAAGTGCACGTGAATGACCTAAGTCGAGACGAGGACTGAATCCCCGGTGGAGGCTCCAGAAGTACCCCAAGATCCATGTCAGCACTGGAGAGGAATCCTCAAGTTCCGGCACCGACTCCACACAAGGTGTTAGGCCCCGGCATCGACGGGAGAGGAATCCGGAGAGGCCCCCGAGCAATTCGCATGGGGACTGGCCTTTCCTGAGGCCACCAGAGCGGGTCCCTGAGGTCCCCGTCGTAAGTCGAGAGCACCGGCCGCAACACGAGAAAATCCAGGAGGTTCTCCCCTCCAGGAGAGATGAGGCCCATTTCCGCTGAGGATCTCGAGGCGAAACACACCTAACGTCGAGAACTTCCAAAGGGTCCTTCACACCCTTGCTTCAACTCAAGAAGTTCCCCGAAATACCCGTCTCAACTCGAGAGGAAGCACGAGAGTCTCGACCACATCCAAGGAGCCCCGATTCCGCCTCGTAGCTCGAGAGGAGGGATACTTTCCCTGTGTGGTCAGGAAAGAATTCCCGTCATTCCCGTCGCATCTCAAGAGGAGGCGATATCCACAGGAAAAGCGAGAGGAACTTCACGGTCGTGCCACCATTCCCAGAGTCCCCCAGGTGTCTCAGTCCATTCCAGGGAAACCTGTTTTCCCTTCACTGCCTCGACTTTCAAGCCGAGGATCGACTCACACCACGGTGGCACTTGAAACAGCCCTGTGGGAAAGCCTCGTGGGAAAGCCTCGAGGGAAAGCCACAGATTCCTTGATCCACGCGAAGGGAAGCGGGACACTGCTGCTACAGCTCAGGAGGAAAGCGCACGTGCATGCCCCCACTCCAGACGAGGACTGACTTCCCATGGGGAGACTCCAGAAGTACCCCAAGATTCATGTCAGTACTGGAGCGGAATCCTCAGGTTCCGGCACCGACTCCACACAAGGACTTAGGCCCCGGCATCGACGGGAGAGAAATCCCGAAAGGATCCCAAGCAACTCGAATGGGGACTGGCCTTTCCTGAGGCCTCCAGAGGGGGTCCCTGTGGTCCCCGTCGCAAGTCGAGAGCACCTGCCGCAAGTCGAGAAAATCCAGGAGGTTGTCCCCTCCAGGCGAGATGAGGCCCATTTCCGCTGAGGCGACTCAAGGCTAATCACACCTAACCTCTGGAACTTCCAAAGGGTCCTTCACAGCCTTGCTGCAACTCAAGAAGTTCCCCGACATACCCGTCTCCAGTCAAGGGGAAGCACGAGAGTCCCGCCCACATCCAGAAGAGCCCCGTTTCCGCCTCCTAGCTCGAGAGGAGGTATCATTTCATTTGGTGGTCGGCAAAGAATTCCCGGCGTTCCCGTCGCATCTCAAGAGGAGGCGCTCTCCACAGGAAAGGCGAGAGGAACTCCAGCGTCGTGCCACCATTTCCAGAGTCCCCAAGATGTCTCAGTCCATTCCAGGGAAACCTGTTTTCCCTGCACTGCCTCGACTTTCAAGCCGAGGATCGACATCGACACACACCACGGTGGCACGTGGAACAGCCCTTTGGGAAAGCCTCGAGGGAAAGGCACAGATTCCTTGAACCATGCGAAGAGAAGCGTGACACTGCTGCTACAGCTCGGGAGGAAAGCGTACGTGCAGGCGCCCACTCGGGACGAGGACACACTCCCCTGGGGAGACTCCAGAAGTACCCCAAGATCCATGTCAGCACTGGAGAGGAATCCTCAGGTTCCGGCACCGACTCCACACAAGGTCTTAGGCTCCGGTATCGAAGGGAGAGGAATCCCGAGAGGCCCCCGAGCAACTCGCATGTTTACTGGCCTTTCCTGAGGCCACCAGAGCGGGTCCCTGTGTTCCCCGTCCTAAGTCCAGAGCACCTGCCGCAACTTGAGAAAATCCAGGAGGTTCTCCGTTCCAGGCGAGATGAGGCCCATTTCCGCTGAGCTGTTTCAAGGCTAATCACACCTAACCTCTGGAACTTACAAAGGGTCCTTCACACCCTTGCCTGCAACTCAAGAAGTTCCCGGACATACCCGTCTCCACTCGAGAGGAAGCACGAGCGTCCCGCCCACATCCAGAGGAGCCCCGTTACCGCCTCCTAGCTCGAGAGGAGGGATCCTTTCCCTGCAGGGTCGGGAAAGAATTCCTGGCGTTCCCGTGGCATCTCAAGAGGCAGCGCTCTCCACATGAAAGGCGAGAGGGAATCAAGGGTCGTGGCACCATTCCCAGAGTCCCCCAGATGTCTCAGTCCATTCCAGGGAAACCAGTTTTCCCTGCACTGCCTGGACGTTCAAGCCGAGGATCGACTCACACCACGGTGGCACGTGGGACAGCCATGTGGGAAAGCCTTGTGGGAAAGCCTCGTGGGAAAGCCTCGAGGGAAAGCCTCTGGGAAAGCCTCGAGGGAAAGCCACAGATCCCTTGATCCACGCGAAGGGAAGCGTGACACTGCTGCTAAAGCTCGGGAGGAAAGCGCACGTGCATGCCCCCACTCGAGTAGACGGACTGACTGCACTGGGATACGCCAGAAGTACCCCAAGATCCATGTCAGCACTGGAGAGGAATCCTCAGGTTCCAGCACCGACTCCACACGAGATCTTAGGCCCCGACATCGACGGGAGAGGAATCCCGACAGGACCCCAAGCAACATCGCATGGGGACTGGCCTTTCCTGAGGCCAACCAGAGCGGGTCCCTGAGGTCACCGTCGTAAGTTGAGAGCACCTCCCGCAACTCGAGAATATCCAGGACGTTCTCCCCTCCAGGCGAGATTGAGGCCCATTTCCACTGATGCGTCTCGAGTCTAATCACATCTAACATCTGGAACTTCCACAGGGTCCTTCACACCCTTGCTGCCAACTCAAGAAGTTCCCCGACATACCCGTCTCCACTCGAGAGGAAGCACGAGAGTCCCTCCCACATCCAGAGGAGCCCCGTTTCACCGCCTAGCTCCGAGAGGATGGGATCCTTTCCCTGCGTGGTCGGGAAAGAATTCCCGGCGTTCCCGTCGCATCTCAAGAGGAGGCGCTCTCCACAGGAAAGGCGAGAGGAACTCCAGGGTCGTGTCACCATTCCCAGAGTCCCCCAGATGTCTCAGTCCATTCCAGGGAAACCTGTTTTCCCTGCACTGCCTCGACTTTCAAGCCGAGGATCGACTCACACCACTGTGGCACGTGGGACAGCCCTGTGGGAAAGCCTCGTGGGAAAGCCTCGTTGGAAAGCCTCGAGAGAAAGCCCCTGATCCCTTGATCCACGCGAAGGGAAGCACGACACTGCTGCTACAGCTCGGAAGGAAAGCGCACGTGCATGCCGCTACTCGAGACGAGGACTGACTCCCCTTGGGAGACTCCAGAAGTACACCAAGATCCATGTCAGCACTGGAGAGGAATCCTCAGGTTCCGGCACTGACTCCACACAAGGTCTTAGGCCCCAGCATCGACGGGAGAGGAATCCCGAGAGGCCCCGAGCAACTCGCATGGGGACTGGACTTTCCTGTGGCCACCAGAGCGGGTCCCTTGAAGTCCCCGTCGTAAGTCGAGAGCACCTGCCGCAACTCGAGAAAATCCAGGAGGTTCTCCCCTCCAGGCGAGATGAGGCCCATTTCCGACTGAGGCGTTCTCGAGGCTAATCACACCTAACCTCTGGAACTTCCACAGGGTCCTTCACACCCTTGCTGCAACTCAAGAAGTTCCCGACATACCGGTCTCCACTCGAGAGGAAGCACGATAGTCCCGCCCACATCCAGAGGAGCCCCGTTTCTGCCTCCTAGCTTGAGAGGAGGGATCCTTTCCCTGCCTGGTCGGGAAAGAATTCCCGGCGTTCCCGTCGCATCTCAAGAGGAGGCGCTCTCCACAGGAAAGGCGAGAGGAACTCCTAGGGTCGTGCCACCATTCCCAGAGTCCCCCAGATGTCTCAGTCCATTCCAGGGAAACCTGTTTTCCCTGCACTGCCTCGACTTTCAAGCTGAGGATCGACTCACACCACTGTGGCACGTGGGACAGCCCTGTGGGAAAGCCTCGTGGGAAAGCCTCGTTGGAAAGCCTCGAGAGAAAGCCCCTGACCCCTTGATCCACGCAAAGGGAAGCGTGACACTGCTGCTTCAGCTCGGGAGGAAAGCGCACGTGCATTCCCCCACTCGAGACGACGACTGACTCCCCTGGGGAGACTCCAGAAGTACCCCAAGATCCATGTCAGCACTGGAGAGGAATCCTCAGGTTCCGGCACCTACTCCACACAAGATCTTAGCCCCGGCATCAGACGGGAGAGGAATCCTGAGAGGCCCCCGAGCAATTCGCAAGGGGACTGGCCTTTCCTGAGGCCACCAGAGCGGGTCCCTGAGGTCCCCGTCGTAAGTCGAGAGCACCTGCCGCAACTCGAGAAAATCCAGGAGGTTCTCCCCTCCAGGCGAGATGAGGCCCATTTCCGCTTGAGGCGTCTCCGAGGCTAATCACATCTAACATCTGGAACTTCCAAAGGGTCCTTCACACCCTTGCTGCAACTCAAGAAGTTCCCCGACATACCCGTCTCCACTCGAGAGGAAGCACGAGAGTCCCGCCCACATCCAGAGGAGCCCCGTTTCAGCCTCCTAGCTCGAGAGGAGGGATCCTTTCCCTGCGTGCTCGGGAAAGAATTCCCGGCGTTCCCGTCGCATCTCAAGAGGAGGCGCTCTCAACCGGAAAGGCGAGAGGAACTCCTGGGTCGTGCCACCATTCCCAGAGTCCCGCAGATGTCTCAGTCCATTCCAGGGAAACCTGTTTTCCCTGCACTGCCTCGACTTTCAAGCCGAGGATCGACTCACACCACGGTGGCACGTGGGACAGCCCTGTGGGAAAGCCTCGTGGGAAAGCCTCGTTGGAAAGCCTCGAGGGAAAGCCCCTGATCCCTTGATCCACGCAAAGGGAAGCGTGACACTGCTGCTTCAGCTCGGGAGGAAAGCGCACGTGCATTCCCCCACTCGAGACGACGGACTGACTCCCTGGGGAGACTCCAGAAGTACCCCAAGATCCATGTCAGCACTGGAGAGGAATGCTCAGGTTCTGGCACCTACTCCACACAAGATCTTTGCCCCGGCATCGACGGGAGAGGAATCCCGAGAGGCCCGAGAGCAACTCGCATGGGGACTGGCCTTTCTGAGGCCACCAGAGCGGGTCCCTGAGGTCCCCGTCGTAAGTCGAGAGCACCTGCCGCAACTCGAGAAAATCCAGGAGGTTCTCCCCTCCAGGCGAGATGAGGCCCATTTCCGCTGAGGCGTCTCGAGGCTAATCACACCTAACCTCTGGAACTTCCAAAGGGTCCTTCACACCCTTGCTGCAACTCAAGAAGTTCCCCGACATACCCGTCTCCACTCGAGAGGAAGCACGAGTAGTCCCACCCACATCCAGAGGAGCCCTGTTTCCGCCTCATAGCTCGAGAGCATTGGATCCTTTCCCTGCATGGTCGGAAAAGAATTCACGGCGTTTCCAGTCGCATCTTCAAGTGGAGGCGCTCTCCACAGGAAAATAGAGAGGAACTCCAGGGTCGTGCCACCATTCCCAGAGTCCCCCAGATGTCTCAGTCCATTCCAGGGAAACCTTTTTCCCTGCACTGCCTCGACTTTCAAAGCCGAGGATCGACTCACACCACAGTGGCACGTGGGACAGCCCTGTGGGAAAGCCTCGTGGGAAAGCCTCGAGGGAAAGCCACAGATCCCTTGATCCATGCGAAGGGAAGCGTGACACTGCTGCTACAGCTCGGGAGGAAAGCGCACGTGCATGCCCCCAGTCGGAGTAGCGGACTGACTGCCCTGAGAGACTCCAGAAGTACACCAAGATCCATGTCAGCACTGCAGAGGAATCCTCAGGTTCCAGCACCGACTCCACACAAGATCTTAGGCCCGGCATCGAAGGGAGAGGAATCCCGAGAGGCCCCCGAGCAACTCGCATGGGGACTGGCCTTTCCTGAGGCCATCCAGAGCGGGTCCCTGAGGTCCCCGTCGTAAGTTCGAGAGCACCTGCCGCAACTCGAGAAAATCCAGGAGGTTCTCCCCTCCAGGCGAGATGAGGCCCATTTCCGCTGAGGCGTCTCGAGGCTAATCACATCTAACATCTGGAACTTCCAAAGGGTCCTTCACACCCTTGCTGCAACTCAAGAAGTTCCCCGACATACCGGTCTCCACTCGAGAGTAAGCATGAGAGTCCCGCCACATTCCAGAGTGAGCCCCGTTTCCGACTGCTAGCTCGAGAGGAGGGATCCTTTCCCTGCGTGGTCGGGAAAGAATTCCTAGCATTCCTGTCGCATCTCAAGAGGAGGCGCTCTCCACAGGAAAGACGAGAGGAACTCCAGGATCGTGCCACCATTCCCAGAGTCCCCCTGATTTCTCAGGCCATTGCAGGGAAACCTGTTTTCCCTGCACTGCCTCGACTTTCAAGGCGAGGATCGACTCACACCACGGTGGCACGTGGGACAGCCCTGTGGGGAAGCCTCGTGGGAAAGCCCTGTGGGAAAGCCTCGAGGGAAAGCCCCTGATCCCTTGATCCACGCAAAGGGAAGCGTGACACTGCTGCTTACAGCTCGGGAGGAAAGCGCACGTGCATTCCCCCACTCGAGACGACGACTGACTCCCCTGGGGAGACTCCAGAAGTACCCCAAGATCCATCTCAGCACTTGGAGAGGAATGCTCAGGTTCCGGCACCTACTCCACACAAGATCTTAGGCCCCGGCATCCGACTGGAGAGGAATCCCGAGAGGCCCCCGAGCAACTCGCATGGGGACTGGCCTTTGCCTGAGGCCACCAGAGCGGGTCCCTGAGGTCCCCGTCGTAAGTCGAGAGCACCTGCCGCAACTCGAGAAAATCCAGGAGGTTCTCCCCTCCAGGCGAGATGAGGCCCATTTCCGCTGAGGCGTCTCGAGGCTAATCACACCTAAACTCTGGAACTTCCAAAGGGTCCTTCACACCCTTGCTGCAACTCAAGAAGTTCCCCGACATACCCGTCTCCACTCGAGAGGAAGCACGAGAGTCCCGCCCACATCCAGAGGAGCCCCGTTTCCGCCTCCTAGCTCGAGAGGAGGGATCCTTTCCCTGCGTGGTCGGGAAAGAATTCCCGGCGTTCCCGTCGCATCTCAAGAGGAGGCGCTCTCCACAGGAAAGGCGAGAGGAACTCCAGGGTCGTGCCACCATTCCCAGAGTCCCCCAGATGTCTCAGTCCATTCCAGGGAAACCTGTTTTCCCTGCACTGCCTCGACTTTCAAGCCGAGGATCGACTCACACCACGGTGGCACGTGGGACAGCCCTGTGGGAAAGCCTCGTGGGCTGGGAAAGCCTCGAGGGAAAGCCACAGATCCCTTGATCCACGCGAAGGGAAGCGTGACACTGCTGCTACAGCTCGGGAGGAAAGCGCACGTGCATGCCCCACTCGAGACGAGGACTGACTCCCCTGGGGAGACTCCAGAAGTACCCCAAGATCCATGTCAGCACTGGAGAGGAATCCTCAGGTTCCGGCACCGACTCCACACAAGGTCTTAGGCCCGGCATCGACGGGAGAGGAATCCCGAGAGGCCCCCGAGCAACTTCGCATGGGGACTGGCCTTTCCTGAGGCCACCAGAGCGGGTCCCTGAGGTCCCCGTCGTAAGTCGAGAGCACCTGCCGCAACTCGAGAAAATCCAGGAGGTTCTCCCCTCCAGGCGAGATGAGGCCCATTTCCGCTGAGGCGTCTCGAGGCTAATCACACCTAACCTCTGGAACTTCCAAAGGGTCCTTCACACCCTTGCTGCAACTCAAGAAGTTCCCCGACATACCCGTCTCCACTCGAGAGGAAGCACGAGAGTCCCGCCCACATCCAGAGGAGCCCCGTTTCCGCCTCCTAGCTCGAGAGGAGGGATCCTTTCCCTGCAGTGGTCGGGAAAGAATTCCCGGCGTTTCCCGGTCGCATCTCAAGAGGAGGCGCTCTCCACAGGAAAGGCGAGAGGAACTCCAGGGTCGTGCCACCATTCCCAGAGTCCCCCAGATGTCTCAGTCCATTCCAGGGAAACCTGTTTTCCCTGCACTGCCTCGACTTTCAAGCCGAGGATCGACTCACACCACTGGTGGCACGTGGGACAGCCCTGTGGGAAAGCCTCGTGGGAAAGCCTCGTGGGAAAGCCTCGAGGGAAAGCCACAGATCCCTTGATCCACGCGAAGGGAAGCGTGACACTGCTGCTACAGCTCGGGAGGAAAGCGCACGTGCATGCCCCCACTCGAGTACGAGGACTGACTCCCTGGGAGACTCCAGAAGTACCCCAAGATCCATGTCAGCACTGGAGAGGAATCCTCAGGTTCCGGCACCGACTCCACACAAGGTCTTAGGCCCCGCATCGACGGGAGAGGAATCCCGAGAGGCCCCGAGCAACTCGCATGGGGACTGGCCTTTCCTGAGGCCACCAGAGCGGGTCCCTGAGGTCCCCGTCGTAAGTCGAGAGCACCTGCCGCAACTCGAGAAAATCCAGGAGGTTCTCCCCTCCAGGCGAGATGAGGCCCATTTCCGCTGAGGCGTCTCGAGGCTAATCACACCTAACCTCTGGAACTTCCAAAGGGTCCTTCACACCCTTGCTGCAACTCAAGAAGTTCCCCGACATACCCGTCTCCACTCGAGAGGAAGCACGAGAGTCCCGCCCACATCCAGAGGAGCCCCGTTTCCGCCTCCTAGCTCGAGAGGAGGGATCCTTTCCCTGCGTGGTCGGGAAAGAATTCCCGGCGTTCCCGTCGCATCTCAAGAGGAGGCGCTCTCCACAGGAAAGGCGAGAGGAACTCCAGGGTCGTGCCACCATTCCCAGAGTCCCCCAGATGTCTCAGTCCATTCCAGGGAAACCTGTTTTCCCTGCACTGCCTCGACTTTCAAGCCGAGGATCGACTCACACCACGGTGGCACGTGGGACAGCCCTGTGGGAAAGCCTCGTGGGAAAGCCTCGTGGGAAAGCCTCGAGGGAAAGCCACATGATCCCTTGATCCACGCGAAGGGAAGCGTGACACTGCTGCTACAGCTCGGGAGGAAAGCGCACGTGCATGCCCCCACTCGAGACGAGGACTGACTCCCCTGGGGAGACTCCAGAAGTACCCCAAGATCCATGTCAGCACTGGAGAGGAATCCTCAGGTTCCGGCACCTGACTCCACACAAGGTCTTAGGCCCCGGCATCGACGGGAGAGGAATCCCGAGAGGCCCCCGAGCAACTCGCATGGGGACTGGCCTTTCCTGAGGCCACCAGAGCGGGTCCCTGAGGTCCCCGTCGTAAGTCGAGAGCACCTGCCGCAACTCGAGAAAATCCAGGAGGTTCTCCCCTCCAGGCGAGATGAGGCCCATTTCCGCTGAGGCGTCTCGAGGCTAATCACACCTAACCTCTGGAACTTCCAAAGGGTCCTTCACACCCTTGCTGCAACTCAAGAAGTTCCCCGACATACCCGTCTCCACTCGAGAGGAAGCACGAGAGTCCCGCCCACATCCAGAGGAGCCCCGTTTCCGCCTCCTAGCTCGAGAGGAGGGATCCTTTCCCTGCGTGGTCGGGAAAGAATTCCCGGCGTTCCCGTCGCATCTCAAGAGGAGGCGCTCTCCACAGGAAAGGCGAGAGGAACTCCAGGGTCGTGCCACCATTCCCAGAGTCCCCCAGATGTCTCAGTCCATTCCAGGGAAACCTGTTTTCCCTGCACTGCCTCGACTTTCAAGCCGAGGATCGACTCACACCACGGTGGCACGTGGGACAGCCCTGTGGGAAAGCCTCGTGGGAAAGCCTCGTGGGAAAGCCTCGAGGGAAAGCCACAGATCCCTTGATCCACGCAAAGGGAAGCGTGACACTGCTGCTACAGCTCGGGAGGAAAGCGCACGTGCATGCCCCCACTCGAGACGAGGACTGACTCCCCTGGGAGACTCCAGAAGTACCCCAAGATCCATGTCAGCACTGGAGAGGAATCCTCAGGTTCCGGCACCTGACTCCACACAAGATCTTAGGCCCCGGCATCGACGGGAGAGGAATCCCGAGAGGCCCCGAGCAACTCGCATGGGGACTGGCCTTTCCTGAGGCCACCAGAGCGGGTCCCTGAGGTCCCCGTCGTAAGTCGAGAGCACCTGCCGCAACTCGAGAAAATCCAGGAGGTTCTCCCCTCCAGGCGAGATGAGGCCCATTTCCGCTGAGGCGTCTCGAGGCTAATCACATCTAACATCTGGAACTTCCAAAGGGTCCTTCACACCCTTGCTGCAACTCAAGAAGTTCCCCGACATACCCGTCTCCACTCGAGAGGAAGCACGAGAGTCCCGCCCACATCCAGAGGAGCCCCGTTTCCAGCCTCCTAGCTCGAGAGGAGGGATCCTTTCCCTGCGTGGTCGGGAAAGAATTCCCGGCGTTCCCGTCGCATCTCAAGAGGAGGCGCTCTCCACAGGAAAGGCGAGAGGAACTCCAGGGTCGTGCCACCATTCCCAGAGTCCCCCAGATGTCTCAGTCCATTCCAGGGAAACCTGTTTTCCCTGCACTGCCTCGACTTTCAAGCCGAGGATCGACTCACACCACGGTGGCACGTGGGACAGCCCTGTGGGAAAGCCTCGTGGGAAAGCCTCGTTGGAAAGCCTCGAGGGAAAGCCCCTGATCCCTTGATCCACGCGAAGGGAAGCGTGACACTGCTGCTTCAGCTCGGGAGGAAAGCGCACGTGCATTCCCCCACTCGAGACGACGGACTGACTCCCTGGGGAGACTCCAGAAGTACCCCAAGATCCATGTCAGCACTGGAGAGGAATGCTCAGGTTCCTGGCACCTGACTCCACACAAGATCTTAGGCCCCGGCATCGACGGGAGAGGAATCCCGAGAGGCCCGCAGAGCAACTCGCATGGGGACTGGCCTTTCCTGAGGCCACCAGAGCGGGTCCCTGAGGTCCCCGTCGTAAGTCGAGAGCACCTGCCGCAACTCGAGAAAATCCAGGAGGTTCTCCCCTCCAGGCGAGATGAGGCCCATTTCCGCTGAGGCGTCTCGAGGCTAATCACACCTAACCTCTGGAACTTCCAAAGGGTCCTTCACACCCTTGCTGCAACTCAAGAAGTTCCCCGACATACCCGTCTCCACTCGAGAGGAAGCACGAGTGTCCCAGCCCACATCCAGAGGAGCCCTGTTTCCGCCTCCATAGCTCGAGAGGCATGGATCCTTTCCCTGCATGGTCGGGAAAAGAATTCACGGCGTTTCCAACGTCGCATCTCTAAGTGGAGGCGCTCTCCACAGGAAAATAGAGAGGAACTCCAGGGTCGTGCCACCATTCCCAGAGTCCCCCAGATGTCTCAGTCCATTCCAGGGAAACCTGTTATTCCCTGCACTGCCTCGACTTTCAAAGCCGAGGATCGACTCACACCACAGGTGGCACGTGGGACAGCCCTGTGGGAAAGCCTCGTGGGAAAGCCTCGAGGGAAAGCCACAGATCCCTTGATCCACGCGAAGGGAAGCGTGACACTGCTGCTACAGCTCGGGAGGAAAGCGCACGTGCATGCCCCCAGTGGAGTAGCGGACTGACTGCCCTGGAGAGACTCCAGAAGTACACCAAGATCCATGTCAGCACTGCAGAGGAATCCTCAGGTTCCAGCACCGACTCCACACAAGATCTTAGGCCCCGGCATCGAACGGGAGAGGAATCCCGAGAGGCCCCCGAGCAACTCGCATGGGGACTGGCCTTTCCTGAGGCCACCAGAGCGGGTCCCTGAGGTCCCCGTCGTAAGTCGAGAGCACCTGCCGCAACTCGAGAAAATCCAGGAGGTTCTCCCCTCCAGGCGAGATGAGGCCCATTTCCGCTGAGGCGTCTCGAGGCTAATCACATCTAACATCTGGAACTTCCAAAGGGTCCTTCACACCCTTGCTGCAACTCAAGAAGTTCCCCGACATACCGGTCTCCACTCAGAGAGGAAGCATGAGAGTCCCGCCCACATTCCAGAGTGGCCCCGTTTCCGCCTGCCTAGCTCGAGAGGAGGGATCCTTTCCCTGCGTGGTCGGGAAAGAATTCCTAGCATTCCTGTCGCATCTCAAGAGGAGGCGCTCTCCACAGGAAAGGCGAGAGGAACTCCAGGATCAGTGCCCCATTCCCAGAGTCCCCCTAGATGTCTCAGGTCCATTGCCAGGGAAACCTGTTTTCCCTGCACTGCCTCGACTTTCAAGCCGAGGATCGACTCACACCACGGTGGCACGTGGGACAGCCCTGTGGGAAGCCTCGTGGGAAAGCCTCGTGGGAAAGCCTCGAGGGAAAGCCCCTGATCCCTTGATCCACGCAAAGGGAAGCGTGACACTGCTGCTATCAGCTCGGGAGGAAAGCGCACGTGCATTCCCCCACTCGAGACGACGGACTGACTCCCCTGGGGAGACTCCAGAAGTACCCCAAGATCCATGTCAGCACTGGAGAGGAATGCCTCAGGTTCCGGCACCTACTCCACACAAGATCTTAGGCCCCGGCATCGACGGGAGAGGAATCCCGAGAGGCCCCGAGCAACTCGCATGGGGACTGGCCTTTCCTGAGGCCACCAGAGCGGGTCCCTGAGGTCCCCGTCGTAAGTCGAGAGCACCTGCCGCAACTCGAGAAAATCCAGGAGGTTCTCCCCTCCAGGCGAGATGAGGCCCATTTCCGCTGAGGCGTCTCGAGGCTAATCACACCTAAACTCTGGAACTTCCAAAGGGTCCTTCACACCCTTGCTGCAACTCAAGAAGTTCCCCGACATACCCGTCTCACTCGAGAGGAAGCACGAGAGTCCCGCCCACATCCAGAGGAGCCCCGTTTCCGCCTCCTAGCTCGAGAGGAGGGATCCTTTCCCTGCGTGGTCGGGAAAGAATTCCCGGCGTTCCCGTCACATCCTCAAGTGGAGGCGCTCTCCACAGGAAAGGCGAGAGGAACTCCAGGGTCGTGCCACCATTCCCAGAGTCCCCCAGATGTCTCAGTCCATTCCAGGGAAACCTGTTTTCCCTGCACTGCCTCGACTTTCAAGCCGAGGATCGACTCACACCACGGTGGCACGTGGGACAGCCCTGTGGGAAAGCCTCGTGGGAAAGCCTCGAGGGAAAAGCCACAGATCCCTTGATCCACGCGAAGGGAAGCGTGACACTGCTGCTACAGCTCGGGAGGAAAGCGCACGTGCATGCCCCCACTCGAGACGAGGACTGACTCCCTGGGGAGACTCCAGAAGTACCCAAGATCCATGTCAGCACTGGAGAGGAATCCTCAGGTTCCGGCACGACTCCACACAAGGATCTTAGGCCCAGGCATCGACGGGAGAGGAATCCCGAGAGGCCCCGAGCAACTCGCATGGGGACTGGCCTTTCCTGAGGCCACCAGAGCGGGTCCCTGAGGTCCCCGTCGTAAGTCGAGAGCACCTGCCGCAACTCGAGAAAATCCAGGAGGTTCTCCCCTCCAGGCGAGATGAGGCCCATTTCCGCTGAGGCGTCTCGAGGCTAATCACACCTAACCTCTGGAACTTCAAAGGGTCCTTCACACCCTTGCTGCAACTCAAGAAGTTCCCCGACATACCCTGTCTCCACTCGAGAGGAAGCACGAGAGTCCCGCCCACATCCAGAGGAGCCCCCGTTTCCGCCTCCTAGCTCGAGAGGAGGGATCCTTTCCCTGCGTGGTCGGGAAAGAATTCCCGCGTTTCCCGTCGCATCTCAAGAGGAGGCGCTCTCCACAGGAAAGGCGAGAGGAACTCCAGGGTCGTGCCACCATTCCCAGAGTCCCCAGATGTCTCAGTCCATTCCAGGGAAACCTGTTTTCC
Organism: Capra hircus; assembly: GCF_001704415.2. NCBI lineage: Eukaryota > Metazoa > Chordata > Mammalia > Artiodactyla > Bovidae > Capra > Capra hircus. The sequence continues at coordinate 5,899 of NW_017217141.1, read as the reverse complement.
CTGCACTGCCTCGACTTTCAAGCCGAGGATCGACTCACACCACGGTGGCACGTGGGACAGCCCTGTGGGAAAGCCTCGGTGGGAAAGCCTCGTGGGAAAGCCTCGTGGGAAAGCCTCGAGGGAAAGCCACAGATCCCTTGATCCACTGCGAAGGGAAGCGTGACACTGCTGCTACAGCTCGGGAGGAAAGCGCACGTGCATGCCCCACTCGAGACGAGGACTGACTCCCCTGGGGAGACTCCAGAAGTACCCCAAGATCCATGTCAGCACTGGAGAGGAATCCTCAGGTTCCGGCACCGACTCCACACAAGGTCTTAGGCCCGGCATCGACGGGAGAGGAATCCCGAGAGGCCCCAGAGCAACTCGCATGGGGACTGGCCTTTCCTGAGGCCACCAGAGCGGGTCCCTGAGGTCCCCGTCGTAAGTCGAGAGCACCTGCCGCAACTCGAGAAAATCCAGGAGGTTCTCCCCTCCAGGCGAGATGAGGCCCATTTCCGCTGAGGCGTCTCGAGGCTAATCACACCTAAACCTCTGGAACTTCCAAAGGGTCCTTCACACCCTTGCTGCAACTCAAGAAGTTCCCCGACATACCCGTCTCCACTCGAGAGGAAGCACGAGAGTCCCGCCCACATCCAGAGGAGCCCCGTTTCCGCCTCCTAGCTCGAGAGGAGGGATCCTTTCCCTGCGTGGTCGGGAAAGAATTCCAGGCGTTCCCGTCGCATCTCAAGAGGAGGCGCTCTCCACAGGAAAGGCGAGAGGAACTCCAGGGTCGTGCCACCATTCCCAGAGTCCCCCAGATGTCTCAGTCCATTCCAGGGAAACCTGTTTTCCCTGCACTGCCTCGACTTTCAAGCCGAGGATCGACTCACACCACGGTGGCACGTGGGACAGCCCTGTGGGAAAGCCTCGTGGGAAGCCTCGGGAAAGCCTCTGGGAAAGCCTCGAGGGAAAGCCACTAGATCCCTTGATCCACGCGAAGGGAAGCGTGACACTGCTGCTACAGCTCGGGAGGAAAGCGCACGTGCATGCCCCACTCGAGACGAGGACTGACTCCCCTGGGGAGACTCCAGAAGTACCCCAAGATCCATGTCAGCACTGGAGAGGAATCCTCAGGTTCCGGCACCGACTCCACACAAGGTCTTAGGCCCCGGCATCGACGGGAGAGGAATCCCGAGAGGCCCCGAGCAACTCGCATGGGGACTGGCCTTTCCTGAGGCCACCAGAGCGGGTCCCTGAGGTCCCCGTCGTAAGTCGAGAGCACCTGCCGCAACTCGAGAAAATCCAGGAGGTTCTCCCCTCCAGGCGAGATGAGGCCCATTTCCGCTGAGGCGTCTCGAGGCTAATCACACCTAACCTCTGGAACTTCCAAAGGGTCCTTCACACCCTTGCTGCAACTCAAGAAGTTCCCCGACATACCCGTCTCCACTCGAGAGGAAGGCACAGAGGTCCCGCCCACATCCAGAGGAGCCCCGTTTCCAGCCTCCTAGCTCGAGAGGAGGGATCCTTTCCCTGCGTGTCGGGAAAGAATTCCCAGGCTTCCCGTCGCATCTCAAGAGGAGCGCTCTCCACAGGAAAGGCGAGAGGAACTCCAGGGTCGTGCCACCATTCCAGAGTCCCCCAGATGTCTCAGTCCATTCCAGGGAAACCTGTTTTCCCTGCACTGCCTCGACTTTCAAGCCGAGGATCGACTCACACCACCATGGCACGTGGACAGCCCTGTGGGAAAGCCTCGTGGGAAAGCCTCTGGAAGCTGGGGAAAGCCACAGATCCTTGATCCCACGCGAAGGGAAGCGTGACACTGCTGCTACAGCTCGGGAGGAAAGCCTACGTGCATGCCCCACTCGAGACGAGGACTTGACTCCCCTGGGAGACTCCAGAAGTACCCCAAGATCCATGTTCAGCACTGGAGAGGAATCCTCAGGTTCCAGGCACCGACTCCACACAAGGTCTTAGGCCCCTGCCATCGACGGGAGAGGAATCCGGAGAGGCCCCAGAGCAACTCGCATGGGGACTGGCCTTTCCTGAGGCCACCAGGAGCGGGTCCCTGAGGTCCCCGATCGTAAGTCGAGAGCACCTGCCGCAACTCGAGAAAATCCAGGAGGTTCTCCCCTCCAGGCGAGAGTGAGGCCCATTTCCGCTGAGGCGTCTCGAGGCTAATCACACCTAACCTCTGGAACTTCCAAAGGGTCCTTCACACCCATGCTGCAACTCAAGAAGTTCCCCGAAATACCCGTCTCCACTCGAGAGGAACACGAGAGGTCCCCGCCACATCCAGAGGAGCCCCGTTTCCGCCTCCTAGCTCGAGAGGAGGGATCCTTTCCCTGCGTGCTTCGCGAAAGAATTCCGGAGTTCCCAGTCGCATCTCAAGAGGAGGCGCTCTCCACAGGAAATAGAGAGGAACTCCAGTGGTCGTGCCACCATATCACCAGAGTCCCCCAGATGTCTCAGTCCAATTCCAGGGAAACCTTTTTCCCTGCACTGCCTCGACTTTCAACCGAGGATCGACTCACACACGAACAGGTGGCACGTGTGGACAGCCCTGTGGGAAAGCCTCGTGGGAAAAAGCCCTCGAGGGAAAGCGCCACAGATCCCTTGAATCCAGCGAAGGGAACGCTGACACTGCTGCTAACAGTTCGGGAGGAAAGGCGCACGTGCAATGCCCCCTGAAGACGGACTGATCTGCCTGGAGACTCCAGAAGTACACCAAGAATGCATGTCACACTGAGAGGAATCGCTCAGGTTCCGGCACCGACTCCACACAAGATCTAGGCCCAGGCATCGAGGGAGAGGAATCCCGAGAGGCCCCGGCAACTCGCATGGGGACTGGCCTTTCCTGAGGCCCCAGAGCGGGTCCTAGAGTCCCCGTCGTAAGTGAGAGCAACTGCCGCAACATCGAGAAAAATCCAGGAGGTTCTCCCTCCAGGCAGATGAGGCCCATTTCGCGGGAGGGTTCTCGAGGCTAATCACATCCTAACATCTGAAATTCCCAAAGGTCCTTCACACCCTTTGCTGCAACTCAAGAAGTTCCCCGACAATCCCGTCTCCACTCGCAAGAGGAAGCAGAGAGTCCCGCCCATCCAAGAGGAGCCCCGTTTCGCACTGCCTAGCTCGAGAGGAGGGATCCTTTCCCTGCTGTGTCGGGAAAGAACTCCGCATTCCTTCGCATCTCAAGAGGAGCGCTCGTCCACAGGAAAGAGCGAGAGGAACTCCCAGGGTCGTGCCACCATTCCCAGAGTCCCCGATTCTCAGTCCATTCAGGGAAACCTGTTTTCCTGCACTGCCTCGACTTTCAAGCGAGGATGCGACTCCACACCACGGTGGCACTGGGAACAGCCCTGTGGGAAAGCCTCGTGGGAAAGCCTGTGGAAACCTCGAGGAAAGCCCCAGATCCTTGATCCACGCAAAGGGAAGCGTGACACTGCTGCTACAGCTCGGGAGGGAAAGCGCACGTGCATTCCCCCACTCAGACGACGAGACTGACTCCCCGGGAGACTCCAGAAAGTACCGCCCAAGATCCATTCAGCACTGAGAGGAATCCTACAGGTTCCGGCACCACTACACAGATCTTAGGCCCCGGCATCCACTGGAGAGGAATCCGAGAGGGCACCCGAGCAATCGCAATGGGGACTGGCCTTTCCTGAGGCCATCAGAGGCGGGTCCCTGTAGGTCCCCGGTCGTAAGTCGAGAGCACCTGCCGGCAACTCGAGAAAATCCAGGAGGTTTCTCCCCTCCAGGCGAGATGAGGCCCATTCTCCCTGAGGCGTCTCAGGCTATTACACACCTAACTCTGGAAACTTCAAAGGGTCCTTCACACCCTTGCTGCCAACTCAAGAAGTTCCCCGACATAACCCGTCTCACTCGAGAGGAAGCACGAGAGTCCCGCCCACATCCAGAGGAGCCCCGTTCCGCCTCCTAGCTCGAGAGGGAGGGATCTTTCCCTGCGTGTCGGAAAGAATTCCCGGCGTTCCCGTCGCATCTCAAGAGGAGGCGTCTCCACAGGAAAGCGAGAGAACTCCAGGTCCGTGCCACCATTCCCAGAGTCCCCCAATGTCTCAGTCCATTCCAGGGAAACCTTGTTTTCCCTGCACTGCTCGACTTTCAAACCGAGGACGACTCACACCCAACGGTGGCAATGTGGACATAAGCCCGTGGAAAGCCTCGTGGGAAAGTCACTCGAGGAAAGCACAGATCCTTGATCCACGCGATAAGAAGCGCGACACTGCTGCTACAGCTCGGAGGAAAGCGCACGTGCATGCCCCCACTCGAGACGAGGACTGACTCCGATGGGAACTCCAGAAGTACCCGCAAGACCCATCTAAGCACTGGAGGAAATCCTCAGGTCCGTGCACCGACTCCACACAATGTCTTAGGCCCCAGCTTCGAGGGAGAAGGAATCCCGAGAGGCCTCCCGGCAAACTTCGCATGGGGACTGGCCTTTCCTGAGGCCACCAGAGCGGTCCTGGGTCCCCAGTCGTAAGTCGAGAGCACCTGCCGCAACTCGAGAAATTCCAGGAGTTCTCCCTCCAGGCAGAGATGAAGGCCCATTTCCGCTGAGGTCTCGAGGCTAATCACAACCTAACCTCTGGAATTCCAAAGGGTCCTTCAACACCTTGCTGCAACTCAAGAAGTTCCCGACATACCTGTTCCACTCGAGGAAACAGAGTTCCACAACACATCGAGGAGTCAGCATTTCCCTGCCCCGTTCCGACTCGCTAGCCTCGAGAGGAGAGATCCTTCGCCTGCGTGGTCGGCGAAAGAATCCTTCGGTATGCCGTTTCCCGTGGCATCCCTTTAAGAGGAGGTCGCCTCTCCAGAGGTGAACGAGGGATTAGGTGAAGACGGAACTTCCAGGTCTTTGCCATTCTGAAATCAGTTTCCCAGAGACGCTACATAGATGTCTTCCGTCCATTCCAGGGTAACAACAAACACTCTTTTCCGCTGCACTGCCTGCGACTTTCAAAGCCGAGATGCACGCTTGGTATCAACAAGCTTTAGGTCCAAGGCATTAACCGCCACGACGGTGATGACACGAGGGGACAGCCCTGTGGGAAAGCCTCGTGGAAGCCCTGGTGGGAGAAAGGCCTCGTTGGAAAGGCCTGCGAGGGAAAAGCCATATCGATCACCTCCTCTGATGTCCATCGCGAAAAGGGGAAGCGCGACCACAGTGGGTCGTGCAGATCAGAGCTCGGAGGAAATGCGACCCATGTCCGGCAATGAACGCCTTGAACGTCTCGCGAGAGACGAGGGGACTGACTCTCCCTGCGGGCCCAAGAAAACTCCAAGAAAATATCGTGCCACGAGAGACGAAATTAGCAGAGTGTTAACACGCACTTGGGAAGAGAGGAGATACCCTGAAGCACGTATTGCTGCGCGGCAGGAAATTCTGCAGCGCAATGGGGTCGACGACACTAATGTCACTTCTGGAGGACCTAGCATTCCAGACGGGAAAGAGGAATCCCGACAGGTGCCCGAGCAACTCGCTTGAGGGAACTGGCCTTTCCTGGAGGCACCAGAGCGGGTCCTGAGGTCGCCCGTTCGTAAGTCGAGAAGCTACCTGCCGCAAACTCGAGAACATCCAGGAGGTTCTCGCGCTCCAGGCAGAGATGAGGCCCATTTGCCGCGGAGGCGTCCTCGAGGCTAATGCACACCATAACCTCATGGAACTTCCAATGGTTCCTTCAAAAACGCATGCTGCAACTCAAGAAGATCCCCGGACATATCCCGTCTGCCAACTCGAGAGGAAGCACGAGAGTCCCGCCCACAATCCAGAAGGAGGCCCCGTTTCAACCACCTAGCTCGAAGAAGGAGGATCCTTCCCCCTGCGTGATCGGGAAAGAATTCCCGCGTGTCCCGTCGCATCTCAATGAGGAGGCGCATTTCCACAGGAAAGCGAGAAGGA
>NW_017217140.1:0-12731 GCF_001704415.2 Capra hircus | reverse complement strand
CGGGATCTTCTTGAGGTGCAGCAAGGGTGTGAAAGACCCTTTAGAAGTTCCAAAAATTAGATGTGATTAGCCTCGAGACGCCTCAGCGGAATGGGCCTCATCTCGCCTGGAGGGGAAAACCTCCTGGATTTTCTCGAGTTGCGGCTGGCTCTCGACTTACGACGGGGACCTCAGGGACCCGCTCTGGTGGCCTCAGGAAAGGCCAGTCCCCATGCGAGTATGCTCGGGGGCCTCTCGGGTTCCTCTCCGTCTATGCGGGCCTAAGACCTTGTGTGGAGTCGGTGCGGGAACCTGAGGATTCCTCTCCAGTGCGACATGGATCTTGGGGTAGTTCTGGAGTCTCCCCAGGGGAGTCAGTCCCCGTCTCGAGTGGGGACATGCATGTGCGCTTTCCTCCCACTGTAGTAGCAGTGTCACGCTTATGCTTGCGTGGACCAAGGGATCTGTGACTTTCCCTCGAGTCTTTCCCACGAGGCTCTCCCACAGGGCTGTCCCACGTGTCACGGTGGTTTGAGTCGATCCTCGGCGTGAAAGCCGAGGCAGTGCAGGGAAAACAGGTTCCTGTGGAATGGACTGAGACATCTGGGGAGTCTTGGAATGGTGAACGACCTGCAGTTTCCTCTCCCTTTCCTTTGGAGAGCACCTCCTCTTGAGATGCGATGGGAATGCCGGGAATTCTTTCCCGAACAAGTAGGGAAAGGATCCCTCATCTCGAGCTAACGAGCCGAAACGGAGCTCCTCTGGATGTGGCCGGGACCTCGTGCTTCCTCTTGAGTGGATACGGGTATGTCGGGGAACTTCTTGAGTTGCAGCATGACTGTGAAAGACTCTTTAGAAGTTCCAGAGTTCACGTGTGATTAGCCTCGAGACACCTCAGTGGAAACGGGCCTCAACTCACCTGCAGGGGAGAACCTCCTGGATTTTACCTAGTTGCGGCAGGTGCTCTCGACTTACGACTGGGACCTCATGGACCTGCTCTGGTGACCTCAGGAAAGGCCAGTCCCCATGCGAGTTGCTAGAGGTCCTGTTGCTATTCCTCTCTCGTCGATGCCAGGGCCTAAGACCTTGTGTGGAGTCGGGGCCGGAACTGAGGATTCCTCTCCAGGGCTGACATGCATCTTGGGGTATTTCTGGAGTCTCCCCAGGGGAGTCAGTTCTCGTCTCGAGTAGGGGCATGCACGTGCGCTTTCCTCCCCCTGCTGTAGCAGCAGTGTCACGCTTCCCGTCGCGTTGATTAAGGGATCTGTGGCTTTCCCTCGAGGCTTTCCCACGAGCTTTCCACGAGGCTTTCCCACAGGGTTCCACGTGCTACCGTGGTGTGAGTCAATCCTCGGCTTGAAAGTCGAGGCGTGCAGGAAAACAGGTTTCCCTGGAATGGACGGAGATATTGGGGACTCTGGGAATGGTGGCTCGACCCTGGAGTTCCTCTCGCCTTTCCTGTGGAGAGTGCCTCCTCTTGAGATGCGACGGGAACGCCGGGAATTCTATCCAGACCACGCAGGGAAAGGATCCCTCCTCTGTAGCCAGGAGGCGGAAACGGGGCTCCTCTAGATGTGGGCGGAACTCTCGTGCTTCTTCTCGAGTGAGACGGGTATGTCGGGGAACTTCTTGAGTTGCAGCAAGGGTGTGAAGGACCCTTTGGAAGTTCCAGATATTAGATGTGATTAGCCTCGAGACGTCTTCTGCGGATATGGGCCTCATCTCGCCTGGAGGGGAAAACTCCTGGATGTTCTCGAGTTGCGGCAGGTGCTCTCGACTTACGTGGGGAACCTCAGGGAGCCGCTCTGGTGGCCTCAGGAAAGGCCAGTCCCATGCGAGTTGCACGGGGGGCCTCTCGGATTCCTCTCTCATCGATGCGGCGTGAGACCTTGTGTGGAGTCGGTGCCGGAACCTGAGGATTCCTCTCCAGTGCTGACATGTATCTTGGGGTACTTCTGGAGTCTCCCCAGGGGAGCCAGTCGTGGTCTCGAGAGAGGTCATGCATGTGCGGCTTTCTTTCCCGAGCTGTAGCAGCAGTGTCACGCTTCCCTTCGCGTGGATCAAAGGATCTGTGGCTTTCCCTCGAGGTTTTTCCCACGAAACTTTCCAAAGAGGCTTTCCCAAAGGGCTTTCCCACGTGCCACCGTGGTGTGAGTCGATGCTCGGCTTGAAAGTCGAGGCAGTGCAGGGAAGACAGGTTTTCCCTGGAATGGACTGAGACATCTGGGGGACTCTGGGAATGGTGGCACGACCCTGGAGTTCCTCTCGCCTTTCCTGAGGAGAGCGCCTCCTCTTGAGATGTGAGGGGAACGCGGGAATTCTTTCCCGAGCACGCAGGGAAAGGATCCTCCTCTCGAGCTAGTAGGGCTGAAACGGGGGCTCCTCTGGATGTGAGCAGGACTCTCGTGCTTGCTCTCAGTGGAGACGAGCATGTCGGGGAACTTCTTGAGTTGCAGCAAGGGTGTGAATGCCCTTTGGAAGTTCCAGAGGTTAGGTGTGATTAGCCTCGACACGCCTCAGCGGAAATGGGCCTCATCTCGCCTGGAGGGGAAAACCTCCTGGATTTTCTCGAGTTGCGGCAGGTGCCTCGACTTACGATGGGGACCTCAGGGACCCGCTCTGATGGCCTCAGGAAAGGCCAGTCCCCATGCGAGTTGCTCGGGGGCCTCTCGGATTCCTCTCCCGTCTAGGCCGGGGCCTAAGACCTTTGTGAGTCGGTGCCAGTACCTGAGGATTCCTCTCCAGTGCTGACATGGATCTTGGGGTATTTCTGGAGTCTCCCCAGGGGAGCCAGTGGTCGTCTCGAGTGAGGTCATGCACGTGCGCTTTCTTCCCGAGCTGTAGCAGCAGTGTCACGCTTCCCTTCGCGTGGATCAAGGGACCTGTGCCTTTCCCTCGAGGCTTTCCCACGAGGCTTTCCCAAGGGCTGTCCCACGTGCCAACGTGGTGTGAGTCGATATTCGGCTTGAAAGTCGAGGCAGTGCAGGGAAAACAGGTTTCCCTGGAATGGACTGAGACATCTGTGGGACTCAGGTAATGGTGTCATGACACTGGAGTTCCCCTCGTCTTTCCTGTCGAGAGCGCCTCCTCTTGAGATGCGACCGGATCGCCGGGAATTCTTTCCCGAACACGCAGGGAAAGGATCCTCCTCTCGAGCTATGAGTCGGAAACAGGGCTCCTCTGGATGTGAGCTGGACTCTCGTGCTTCCTCTCAAATGGAGACGCCTATGTCGGGGAACTTCTTGAGTTGCAGCAAGGGTGTGAAGGACCCTTTGGAAGTTCCAGAAGTTAGGTGTGATTAGCCTCCTGACGCCTCAGCGGAAATGGGCCTCATTTCGCCTGGAGGGAAAACCTCCTGGATTTTCTCGAGATGCGTCAGGTGCTCTCGACTTACGACGGGGACCTCAGGGACCCGCTCTGGGTGGCCTCAGGAAAGGCCAGTCCCCATGCGAGTTGTTCGGGGGCCTCTCGGTATTCCTCTCTCGTCGATGCGGGGCCTAAGACCTTGTGTGGAGTCGGTGCCGGAACCTGAGGATTCCTCTCGAGTGCTGACATGGATCTTGGGGTACTTCTGGAGTCTCCCCAGGGGAGTCACTCGTCGTCTCGAGTGAGGGCATGCACGTGCGCTTCCTCCCGAGCTGTAGCAGCAGTGTCACGCTTCCCTTCGCGGGGATCAAGGGATCTGTGGCTTTCCCTTGAGGCTTTCCCACGAGGCTTTCCCACAGGGCTGTACCTCGTGCCACCTTGGTGTGAGTCAATCCTCGGCTTGAAAGTCGAGGCAGTGCAGGGAAAACAGGTTTTCCTGGAATGGACTGAGACATCTGGGGGACTCTGGGAATGGTGGCACGACCCTGGAGTTCCTCTCGCCTTTCCTGTGGAGAGCGCCTCCTCTTGAGATGCGACGGGAACGCCGGGAATATTTTCCCGACCACGCAGGGAAAGGATCCCTCCTCTCGAGCTAGGAAACCGAACCGGGGGCTCCTCTGGATGTTGGCGGGACTCTCGTGCTTCCTCTCGAGTGGAGACGGGTATGTCGGGGAACTTTTTGAGTTGCAGCATGGGTTTGAAGGACCCTTTGGAAGTTCCAGAGGTTAGGTGCGATTAGCCTCTAGACGCCTCAGCGGAAATGGGCCTCATCTCGCCTGGACGGGAGAACCTCCTGGATTTCTCAAGTTGCGGCAGGTGCTCTCGACTTATGACGGGGACCTCAGGACCCGCTCTGGTGGCCACAGGAAAGGACAGTCCCCATGCGAGTTGCTCGGGGGCCCTCTCGGGATTCCTCTCCCGTGGATGCCGGGGCTTAAGGACCATGCGTGAAGTCGGTGCCGGAACCTGAGGATTCCTCTCCAGTACTGACATGGATCTTTGGGTACTTCTGGAGTCTCCCCAGGGTAGTCCGTCCTCGTCTCGAGTGGGGGCATGCACGTGCGCTTTCCTCCCAAGCTGTAGCAGCATTGTCGCGCTTCCCTTCGCGTGGATCAAGGGATCTGTGGCTTTCCCTCGAGGCTTTCCCACGAGGCTTTCCCACGATGCTTTCCCACAGGGCTGTCCCACGTGCCACCTTGGTGTGTGTCGATGTCGATCGTCGGCTTGAAAGTCGAGGCAGTGCAGGGAAAACAGGTTTCCCTGGAATGCACTGAGACAACTTGGGAACTCTGGGAATGGTGGCACGACCCTGAAGTTCCTCTCGCCTTTCCTGTGGAGAGTGCCTCCTCTTGAGATGCGACGGGAACGCCCGGGAATTCTTTCCCAACCACGCAGGGAAAGGATCCCTCCTCTCGAGCTAGGAGGCGGATACGGGGCTCCTCTGGATGTGGGCGGGACTCTCGATCTTTCTCTCGAGTGGAGACGGGTATGTCGGCGAACTTCTTGAGTTGCAGATATGGTGTCAAGGACCCTTTGGAAGTTCTAGAGGTGAGGTGTGATTAGCCTGGACACGCCTCAGCGGAAATGGGCCTCATCTCGCCTGGAGGGGAGAACCTCCTGGATTTTCTCGAGTTGCGGCAGGTGCTCTAGACTTACGACGGGGACCTCAGGGACCCACTCTGGTGGCCTCAGGAAAGGCCAGTCCCCATGCGAGTTCCTCGGGGGCCTCTCGGGATTCCTCTCCCGTCGAAGCCTGGGCCTAAGACCTTGTGTGGAGTCGGTGCCGGAACCTGAGGATCCTCTCAGGTGCTGACATGGATCTTGGGGGTACTTCTGGAGTCTCCCCAGGGGAGTCAGTCCTCGACTCGAGAGGGGCATGCACATGCGCTTTCCTCCCGAGCTGTAGCAGCACTGTCACGGCTTCCCTTCGCGTGGATCAAGGGATCTGTGGCTTTCCCACGAGGCTTTCCCTCGAGGCTTTCCCATGAGGCTTTCCCACGAGGCTTACCCACAGGGCTGTCCCACGTGCCACCGTGGTGTGAGTCGATCCTCGGCTTGAAAGTCGAGGCCGTGCAGGGGAAACAGGTTTCCCTGGAATGGACTGACATCTGGGGGACTCTGGGAATGGTGGCACGACCCTGGAGTTCCTCTCGCCTTTCCTGTGGAGAGCACCTCCTCCTGAGATGCGACCGGGAACGCCGGGAATTCTTTCCCGACCACACAGGGAATGGATCCCTCCTCTCGAGCTATGAGGCGGAAACGGGTCTCCTCTGTATGTGGGCGGGATTCTCGTGCTTTCTCTCGAGTGGAGACGGATATGCCGGCGAACTTCTGAGTTGCAGATATGGTGTGAAGGACACTTTGGAAGTTCCAGAGTTTAGGTGTGACTAGCCTGGAGACGCCTCAGCAGAAAATGGGCCTCATCTCGCCTGGAGGGCATAACCTCCTGATTTTCTCGAATTCGCGCAGGTGCTCTCGACTTACGACGGGACCTCAGGGACCCCCTCTGGTGGCCTCAGGAAAGGCCAGTCCCCATGCGAGTTGCTCGAGGGCCTCTCGGGATTCCTCTCCCGTCGCCAGCCTGGGCCCTAAGACCTTGTGTGGAGTCCGGTGCCGGAACCTGAGGATTCCTCTCCAGTGCTGACATGGATCTTGGGGTACTTCTGGAGTCTCCCCAGGGGAGTCAGTCCTCGTCTCGAGAGGGGCCATGAACGTGCGCTTTCCTCCCAAGCTGTAGCAGCACTGTCACACTTCCCTTCGCGTGGATCAAGGGATCTGGGGCTTTCCCTCGAGGCTTTCCCTCGAGGCTTTCCCACGAGGCTTTCCCACGAGGCTCTCCCACGTGCCACCGGTGGTGTGAGTCGATCCTCGGCTTGAACGTCCAGGCAGTTCAGGGAAAACAGGTTTCCCTGGAATGGACTGAGACATCTGGGGGACTCTGGGAATGGTGGCACGACCCTTGATTCCCTCTCGCCTTTCATGTGAGAGAGCGCCTCCTCTTGAGATGCCACGGGAACGCCAGGAATTCTTTCCCGACCCTGCAGGGAAAGGATCCCTCCTCTCGAGCTACGAGGCGGAAACGGGGCTCCTCTGGATGTGCGCAGGACTATCGTGCTTCCTCTCGAGTGGAGACGGGTATGTCGGGGAACTTCTTGAGTTGCAGCAAGGGTGTGAAGGACCCTTTGGGAAGTTCCAGAGGTTAGGTGTGATTAGCCTCGACACACCTCAGCGGAAACCGGGCGTCATCTCGCCTGGAGGGAGAACCTCCTGGATTTTCTCGAGTTGAGGAAGGTGCTCTCGACTTACGACGGGGACCTCAGGACCCGCTCTGGTGGCCTCAGGAAAGGCCAGTCCACATGCCAGTTGCTCAGGGGGCCTCTCGGGATTCCTCGCCCTTCGATGCCGGGGCCTAAGACCTTGTGTGGAGTCGGTTTGCGGAACCTGAGGATTCCTCTCCAGGGCTGACATGGATCTTGGAGTACTTCTGGAGTCTCCCCAAGGAGTCAGTCCTCGTCTCGAGAGGGGGCATGCACGTGTGCTTTCCTCCCCAGCTCTAGCAGCCGTGTCACGCTTCCCGTCGAGTGAATCAAGGGATCTGTGGCTTTCCCTCGAGGCTTTCCCACGAGGCTTTCCCACGAGGCTTTCCCACAGGGCTGTCCCACGTGCCACCGTGGTGTGAGTCGATCCTCGGCTTGAAAGTCGAGGCAGTGCAGGGAAAACAGGTTTCCTTGGAATGAACTGAGACATCTGGGGGACTCTGGGAATGGTGGCCCGACCCTGAAGTTCCTCTCCCCTTTCCTGTGGAGAGCGCCTCCTCTTGAGATGCCGATGGGAACGCCCGGGAATTCTTTCCCGACCACGCCAGGGAAAGGATCCCTCCTCTCGAGCTACGAGGCCGGAAACGGGGCTCCTCTGGATGACTGCGGGACTCTCGTGATTCCTCTCGAGTGGAGACGTATGTCGGGGAACTTCTTGAGTTGCAGCAAGGGTGTGAAGGACCCTTTGGAAGTTCCAGAGGTTAGCTGTGATTAGCCTCGAGACGCCTCAGCGGAAATTGGCCTCATCTCGCCTGGAGGGAAACCTCCTGGATTTTCTCGAGTTGTGGCAGGTGCTCTCGACTTACGACGGGGACCTCAGGGACCCGCTCTGGTGGCCTCAGAAAGGCCAGTCCCCATGCGAGTTGCTTGGGGCCTCTCGGATTCCTCTCCCGTCGATGCCGGGCCTAAGACTGCCGGGAGCCAGTGTGAGGAAGCCCGCCCGTCACAAGGTTATGAGGAAGGAAGCTGACATACGCAAGGCGTGCTCAGACTTCAGGGAACCCTCTGGAAATTTTTAACTATGTACCCCAACCAAAAATCTGCTGGTTTTTGTGCTCTGCTTTTTCACTCTTCTGACCTTTTCTGGAAAAAAGTCATTTCAGGGCGTTAGTCTTCTGCATTTGAAAGAGTGTTTCAATCCAAAAACCCTCTGATGGCTTTCTAGCCTGCCTGTAGGACTCGTACAGCCTGCGCTTGTGATTGTTTGAGGCCTCCTGACCGCAGGAGGCACAGGAAGCTTTAAACATCCTAGGAATGTAGGAGCTTCCGAGGAGTCCAAATTTTTAGAATAGGACTGACTAGAAGTTTCATTTTTTGGGTCAATGCTTGCTGCCAAATTTTCATATCCTTTATTTTTAGATGTAGTTGGTATATAGAAAAACAAGCAGTAGACCTGTATTAGCAACATTAGATCTTTGAGTTAACTACCTTCTTTGTCATAAACCCACTGCACCTTTGTTCTATAGAGATGTAACTTTAATGCTTTAAGGAGATGCAGATTAAAGAAAAAACACTTCAGGATAAACAAAATTAACATTCATTAAGGCAAGAGAGCCAAAAAGTGTTAACAAGCTCTTGGCCAGAAGATAATGTAAATCACCTGAGACCTTTGTATACAAATGATATACCAAAAGAATCTGGGTTGTGAACGCTACATAATTTTTTGTTATCCATTGATCTCCCATGTTTTTATCAAAAGTATAAAAAGGCCTTCTGAACAATAAAGGAGGAGGCCAGGGGCGGGGGCCAGTGTCTCGGACCAGCTTCTCGAACCAGTCTCTCAGCCTGGTTTCTTGGGACTCTGGCTCCCCCCATGTCTTTCTCTCTCTCTTCTTCTTCTCTACCTTTCCTTCTCTCTGCTCTTTACTTTAACTTCAGGCTGAATCTCCACCTGGAGTGCGGAGGCTCGCCAGGTCTACTTACTTGCCCTGGCTGTTAAGACCCGTCACGAAAGGGAGCTTAAGCGAAGGCACCCTTAGATATTCAAGCGGGCGCCGGTGGCCCAACGTAGGTGGTGCAAATTCCTTGTCTGGAATTTTATTGCCTTCCGCGTAAACCAAGCTATTCAGCCCTCTTCTTCCACTTAATCTTCTTACTACACTATAGTTTCCTAATCTAATCTTACATTAATAAATAAACAAGTCTTTCCACGCCAACGCCGTCCACCCTTCGAATTCCCTGATCCACCGGGGCTGGACCCCCGGCATCAAGACCTTGTGTGGAGTCGGTGCCGGAACCTGAGGATTCCTCTCCAGTGCTGACATGGATCTTGGGGTACTACTGGAGTATTCCCAGGGGAGTCAGTCTTCGTCGTGAGTGGGGCATGCACGTGCGCTTTCCTCCCGAGTTGTAGCAGCAGTGTCACGCTTCCCTTTCACGTGGATCAAGGGATCTGTGGCTATCCCACGAGGCTTTCCCACAGGGCTGTCCCTCGTGCCACCGTGGCGTGAGTCGATCCTCGGCCTTGAAAGTGGAGGCCAGTGCAGGAAAACAGGTTTTCCTGGAATGGTCTGAGACATCTGGGGGACTCTGGGAATGGTGGCACGACCCTGGAGTTCCTCTCGCCTTTCCTGTGGAGAGCGCCTCCTCTTGAGATGCGATGGGAATGCAGGGAATTCTTTCCCGACCACGCACTGAAAGGATCCCTCCTCTCGAGCTATCAGGCAGAAAAGGGGCTCCACTGGATGTGGGCGGGATTCTTGTGCTTCCTCTCAAGTGGAGACGGGTATGTCGGGGAACTTCTTGAGTTGAAGCAAGGGTGTGAAGGACTCTTTGGAAGTTCGAGCGGTTAGGTGTGATTAGCCTCGAGACGCCTCAGCGGAAATGGGCCTCATCTCACCTGGAGGGGAGAACCTCCTGGATTTTCTCGAGTTGCGGCAGGTGCTCTCGACTTACGACCTGGACCTCAAGGACCCGCTTTGGTGGCCTGAGGAAAGGCCAGTCCCCATGCGAGTTGCTCGGGGCCTCTCGGGATTCCTCTCCCGTCGATGTCGGGGCCTAAGACCTTGTGTGCAGTCGGTGCCGGAACCTGAGGATTCCTTTCCAGTGCTGACATGGATCTTGGGGTACCTCTGGAGTCTCCCCAGGGGATTCAGGCCTCGTCTCGAGTGGGGGCATGAGCGTGCCCTTTCCTCCCATGCTGTAGCAGCAGTGTCACGCTTCTGCTTGCGTGGACCAAGGGATCTGTGACTTTCCCTCGAGTCTTTCCCACGAGGCTCTCCCACAGGGCTGTCCCACGTGTCACGGTGGTGTGAGTCGATCCTCGGCGTGAAAGCCGAGGCAGTGCAGGGAAAACAGATTCCTGTGGAATGGACTGAGATATCTGGGGGAGTCTTGGAATGGTGGCACGACCCTGCAGTTCCTCTCCCCTTTCCTTTGGAGAGCGCCTCCTCTTGAGATGCGATGGGAATGCCAGGAATTCTTTCCCGACCAAGTAGGGAAAGGATCCCTCATCTCGAGCTACGAGCCGGAAACGGAGCTCCTCTGCATGTGGCCGGGACCCTCGTGCTTCCTCTTGAGTGGAGACGGGTATGTCGGGGACCTTCTTGAGTTGCAGCATGACTGTGAAAGACTCTTTAGAAGTTCCAGAGTTCACGTGTGATTAGCCTCGAGACACCTCAGTGGAAACGGGCCTCATCTCGCCTGCAGTGGAGAACCTCCTGGATTTTACCGAGTTGCGGCAGGTGCTCTCGACTTACGACGGGGACCTCATGGACCCGCTCTGGTGACCTCAGGAAAGGCCAGTCCCCATGCGAGTTGCTAGAGGTCCTGTCGCTATTCCTCTCCCGTCGATGCCAGGGCCTAAGACCTTGTGTGGAGTCGGGGCCGGAACCTGAGGATTCCTCTCCAGGGCTGACATGCATCTTGGGGTATTTCTGGAGTCTCCCCAGGGGAGTCAGTTCTCGTCTCGAGTAGGGGCATGCACGTGCGCTTTCCTCCCGTGCTGTAGCAGCAGTGTCACGCTTCCCGTCGCGTGCTTTAAGGGATATGTGGCTTTCCCTCGAGGCTTTCCCACGAGGCTTTCCCACAGGGTTGTCACACGTGCCACCGTGGTGTGAGTCGATCCTCGGCATGAAAGTCGAAGCAGTGCAGGGGAAACAGGATCCTCTGGAATGGACTGAGACATCTGGGGGACTCTTGGAATGGTGGCACGACCCATGAGTTCCTCTCGCCTTTCCTGTGCAGCGTGCCTCCTCTTGAGATGCGTCGGAAACGTCGGGATTTCTTTCCCAAGGAAGCAGGGAAGGATCCCTCATTTCGAGCTTGGAGGCGGAAACGGAGCTCCTGTGGCGGTGGCCGGACCCTCGTGCTTCCTCTGTAGTGGAGACGGGTATGTCGGGGAACTTCTTGAGTTTTAGCAAGGGTGTTTAGGACACTTTGGAAGTTCCAGAGTTTAGGTGTGATTACTCTCGAGACCCCGCAGAGAAAATGGGCCTCATCTCGACTGGAGCAGAGAACCTCCTGGATTTTCTCGAGTTGCGGCAGGTACTCTCGACATACGACCGTGACCTCAGGGACAGTGTAGCAGATGTGTCACGCTTCCCGTCGCTGGGATCAAGGGATCTGTGGCTTTCCCTTGAGGCTTTCTCACAGGGCTTTCCCACATGCCACCATGGTGTGAGTGGATCCTCAGCGTGATAGTCGAGGCAGTGCTGGGAAAACGGGTTCCTCTGAAATGGACTGAGACATCTGGGGAACTCTTGGAATGGTGGCACGACCCTGGAGTTCCTCTCGCCTTTCCTATTGAGAGCCCTTGCTCTTGAGATGCCACGGGAATGCCAAAAAATCTTTCCTGACTAAGCAGGATAGGATCCTTCATCTCAGAAACGGGGTTCCTCTGAATGTGGGCGGGACCCTCGTGCTTCCTCTCGTGTGGAGACGGGTATGTCGGGGAACTTCTTGAGTTGCAGCAAGGACCCTTTTGAATTTCCAGAGGTTAGGTGTGATGAGCCTCCAGACACCTCAGAGGAAATGGGCCTCATCCCGGCTGGAGGGGAGAACCTCCTGGATTTTTCCCAGTTGTGGCAGGTGCTCTCTAGTTACGACGGGTCCTCAGGGACCCGCTCTGGTGGCCTCAGGAATGGCCAGTCCCCATGCGAGTTACCAGGGGCCCTCTAGGGATTCCTCTCCCATCGATGCCGGTTCCTAAGACCTTGTGTGGAGTCGGGGCCAGACCCTGAGGATGCCTCTCCAGTGCTGACATGAATCTTTCCGTACTTCTGGAGTCTCACCAGGGGAGTCAGTCCTCATCTCGTGTGGGGGCATGCACCTGCCATTTCCTCACGACCTGCAGCAGCAGTGTCACGCTTGCCGACGTGTGGATCAAGGGATCTGTCGCTTTCCATTGAGGCTTTCCCACGAGGCTTTCCAACAGGGCTGTCCCACGTGCCACGGTGGTGTGAGTCGATCCTCGGCGTGAACGTCGAGGCAATGCAGGGAAATCAGTTTCTTCTGGAATGGACTTAGACATCTGGGGGGACTCTTGGAATGCTGGAAAGGCCCTGGAGTTCCTCTCGTCTTTCCTGTTGAGAGCGCCTCCTCTTGAGATGCGACGGGAAGGCCGGGAATTCTTTCCCGACGACGAAGGGAAAGGATCCCTCTTCTCGAGCTACGAGGCGGAAACGGGCTCCGCTGGATATGGGCGGGACCCTCGTCCTTCCTTTCGAGTGGATATGGGTATGTCGGAGAACTTCTTGACTTGCAGCAAGGGTGTGAAGGATCCATTGGAAGTTCCAGAGGTTAGGAGTGATTAGCCTCGAGACGCCTCAGCGGAAATGGGCCTCATCTCGCCTGGAGGGGAGAACCTCCTGGATTTTCTCGAGTTGCGGCAGGTGCTCTCGATTTACGACGGAGACCTCAGGGACCCGCTCTGGTGACCTCAGGAAAGGCCAGTCCCCATGCGAGGTGCTAGGGGGCCTCTCAGGATTCCTCTCCGGTCGATGCCGGGGCCTAAAGACCTTGTGTGGAGTCGGGACCAGGAACCTGAGGATTCCTCTCCAGTGCTGACATGGATCTTGGCGTACTCCTGGAGTCTCCCAAGCTTGCCGTCCCTCCTCGGAGTCCTCGAGT
>NW_017217139.1:0-12732 GCF_001704415.2 Capra hircus | reverse complement strand
AGCCCCGCATCGACGGAGAGGAATCCTGAGAGGCCCCTGAGCAACGCGCATGTGGACTGGCCTTTACTGAGTCCACCAGAGCGGGTCCCTGAGGTCCCCATCATAAGTCGAGAGCACCTGCCGCAACTCGAGAAAATCCAGGAGGTTCTCCCCTCCAGGCAAGATGAGGCCCATTTCCGCTGAGGCGTCTTGAGGCTAATCACACCTAACCTCTGGAACTTCCAAAGGGTCCTTCACACCCTTGCTGCAACTCAAGAAGTTTCTCCGACATATCCGTCTGCACTCGAGAGGAAGCACGAGAGTCCCACCCACATCCAGAGGAGCCCATTTCTGCATCTTAGCTCAGAGGTGGGATCCTTTCCGTGCGTTGTCTGGAAACAATTCACGATTCCCATCGCAATTCAAGAGGAGGCGCTCTCCACAGGAAAGGCGAGAGGAACTCCAGTGTCGTGCCACCATTCGCAGAGTCCCCCAGATGTCTCAGTCCATTCCACGGAAACCTGTTTCCCTGCACTGCCTCGACTTTCTAGCCGAGGATCGACTCACACCACGGTGGCACGTGGGACAGCCCTGTGGGAAAGCTTCTTGGGAAAGCCTCGTGTGAAAGCCTCGAGGGAAAGCCACAGATCCCTTGATCCACGCGAAGGGAAGCGTGACACTGCTGCTACAGCTCGGGAGGAAAGCGCACGTGCATGCCCCCACTCGAGAGACGATGATGACTCCCCTGTGGGAGACTCCAGAAGTACCCAAGATCCATGTCAGCACTGGAGAGGAATACCTCAGGTTCCGGCACCGACTCCACACAAGGTCTTAGGCCCCAGGCATCAGACGGAGAGGAATCCCGAGAGGCCCCGAGCAACTCGCATGGGGACTGGCCTTTCCTGAGGCACCAGAGCGGGTCCTGAGGTCCCCGTCGTAAGTCGAGAGCACCTGCCGCAACTCGAGAAAATCCAGGAGGTTCTCCCTTCCATGGCGAGATGAGGCCCATTTCCGCTGAGGCGTCTCGAGGCTAATCACATCTAACACTCTGGAACTTCCAAAGGGTCCTTCACACCCTTGCTGGCAAGTCAAGAAGTTCTCCGACATACCCATCTCCACTCGAGAGGAAGGACGAGGGTCCCGCCCACATCCAGTGGAGCCCCGTTTCCGCCTCGTAGCTCGAGAAGAGGGATCCTTTCCCTTCGTCTTCGGGAAAGAATTCCAGGCCTTCGCGTCGCATATCAAGAGGAGGCGCTTTCACAGGAAAGACGAGAGGAACTCCAGGGCCTTGCCAGCATTCCTAAGAGTCCCCCAGATGTCTAAGTCCATTCCAGGAAGAACCTGTTTTCCCTGCACTGCCTCGACGTCCACGCCGAGGATCGACTCACACCACCGTGGCACGTGGGACAGCCCTGTTGGAAAGCCTCGTGGGAAAGCCTCAATGGAAAGCGACAGATCCCTTGATCCACACGTCAGCAAGCGTGACACTGCTGCTACAGCTCGTGAGGAAATGGCAGGTGCATGCCCCCACACGAGATGAGGAATGACTCCCCTGGCGAGACTCCAGAAGTACGGAAAGATTCATGTCAGCAATGGAGAGGCATCCTCAGGGTTGGCCCCGACTCCAAAAAGGTCTTAGGCCCCGGCATCGACGGGAGAGGAATCCCGAGAGGCTCCAGAGCAACTCGCTTGGGGACTGGCCTTTCCTGAGGCCACCAGAGCGGTCCCTGAGGTCCCGTCTTAAGTTGAGAGCACCTGCAACAACTCGAGAAAATCCAGGAGGTTCTCCCCTCCAGGCGAGATGAGGCCCATTTCCGCTGAGGCGTCTCGAGGATAATCACACCTAATATCTGGAACTTCCAAAGGGTCCTTCACACCCTTGCTGCAACTCAAGAAGTTTCCCGACATACCCGTCTCCACTCGAGACGAAGCACGAGAGTCCCGCCCACATCCAGAGGAGCCCCGTTTCCGCCTCATAGCTAGAGAGGAGGGATCCTTTCCCTGCGTGGTCGGGAAAGAGTTCCCGGCGTTCCCGTCGCATCTCAAGTGGAGGCGCTCTGCACAGGAAAGGCCAGAGGAACTCCACGGTCGTGTCACGATTCCCAGAGTCCCCCAGATGTCTCAGTCCATTCCAGGAAACCCTGTTTTCCCTGCACTGCCTCGACTTTCAAGCCGAGGATTGACTCACACCACGGTGGCACGTGGGACAGCCCTGAGGGAAAGCCTCATGGGAAAGCCTCGTGGGAAAGCACCGAGGGAAAGCCACTGATCCCATGATCCTCCCGACGGGAAGCATGATATTGCTGCTACAGCTCGGGAGGAAAGCAGAAGTGCATGCCTCCACACGAGACGAAGACTCACTCCTCAGGGGATACTCCAGAAATACCCCAAGATCCATGTCAGCACTGGAGAGGAATCCTCAGGTTCCGGCAGCGACTCCACACAAGGTCTTAGGCCCCGACATTGACGGGAGAGGAATCCCGAGAGGCCCCCGAGCAACTCGCATGGGGAGAGACCTTAACTGAGGCCACCAGAGCGGGTCCCTGAAGTCCCCGTCGTAAGTCTAGAGCACCTGCCGCAACTCGAGAAAATCCAGGAGGTTCTCCCCTCCAGGCGAGATGAGGCCCATTTCCGCTGAGGCGTCTCGAGGCTAATCACACCTAACCTCTGGAACTTTCAAAGGGTCCTTCACACCCTTGCTGCAACTCAAGAAGTTCCCCCACATACCGTCTCCACTCCAGAGGAAGCACGAGAGTCCCGCCCACATCCAGAGGAGCACCGTTTCCGCCTCCTAGCTTGAGAGGAGGGATCCTTTCCCTGCGTGATCGGGAAAAATTTCCCGGCGTTCCCGTCGCATCCCAAGAGGAGGCGCTCTCCACAGGAAAGGCGAGAGGAATTCCAGGGTCGTGACACCATTCCCAGAGTCCCCCAGATGTCTCCGTGCATTCCAGGGAAACCTCTTTTCCCTGCACTGCCTCGGCTTTCAAGCCGAGGATCGACTCACACCACGGTGGCACGTGGGACAGCCCTGTGGGAAAGCCTCGTGGGAAAGCCTCGTGGGAAAGCCTCGAGGGAAAGCCACAGATCCCTTGATCCACGCGAAGGGAAGCGTGACACTGCTCCTACAGCTCGGAAGGAAAGCCCAAGTGCATGCCCCCAATCTGACGAGGACTGACTCCCATGGGGAGACTCTAGAAGTACCCCTAAATCCATGTCAGCACTGGAGAGGAATCCTCAGATTCTGGCAACGACTCCACACAAGGACTTAGGCCCCGGCATCAACGGGAGAGGAATCCTAAGAGGCCCCCGAGCAACTCGCATGGGGACTGGCCTTCCCTGAGGCCACCAGAGCTTGTCCCTGTGGTCCCCGTCCTACGTGGAAAGCACCTGCCACAACTCGAGAAAATCCAGGAGGTTCTCCCCTTCAGGCGAGATGAGGCCCATTTCCGCTGAGGCGTCTCGAGGCTAATCACACCTAACCTCTGGAACTTCCAAAGGGTACTTCACACCCTTGCTGCAACTCAAGAAGTTCCCCGACATACCCGTCTTCACTCGAGAGGAAACACGAGAGTCCCGCCCACATCCAGAGGAGCCCCGTTTCCGCCTCATAGCTCGAGTGGATTGATTCTCTCCCTGTGTCGTCGGGAAAGGATTCCTGGCGTTCCCACGCATCTGAACAGGAGGCGTTCTCCACAGGAAAGGCGAGAGGAAATCCAGGGTCGTGCCACCATTCCCAGAGTTCCCCAGATGTCTCAGTCCATTCCTGGGAAACCTGTTTTCCCTGCACTGCCTCGAATTTCAAGCCGAGGATCGATTCACACCACAGTGGCACCTGGGACAGCCTTGTGGGAAAGCCTCGTGGGAAAGCCTCGAGGGAAAGCCACAGATCCCTTGATCCACGCGAAGGGAAGCGCGACACTGCTGCTACAGTTCGAGAGGAAAGCCCATGTGCATGCCCCCACACGAGACGAGGACTGACTCCCCTGGGGAGACTCCAGAGGTTCCCAAGATCCATGTCAGCACTGGAGGGGAATCCTCAGGTTCCAGCAACGACTCCACACAAGGTCTTAGGCCCCGGCATCGACGGGAGACGAATCCCGAGAGGCCCCCGAGCAACTCGCATGGGGACTGACCGTTCCTGAGGCCACCAGAGCGGGTCCCTGAGGTCCCCGTCGCAAGTCGAGAGCACCTGCCGCAACCCGAGAAAATCCAGGAGGTTGTCCCTGCAGGCGAGATGAGGCCCATTTCCAATGAGGCGTCTCGAAGCTAATCAAAACTAACCTCTGGAACTTCCAAAGGGTCCTTCACACCCTTGCTGCAACTCAAGAAGTTCCCCGACATACCCATCTCCACTCGAGAGGAAGCACGACAGTCCCGCCCACATCCAGAGGAGCCCCGTTTCTGCCTCCTAGCTCGAGAGGAGGGATCCTTTTCCTGCGTGGTCGGTCAAGTATTCCCGGCGTTCCGGTTGCATCTCAAGAGGAGGCGCTCTCCACAGGAAAGGCGAGAGGAACTCCAGGGTCGTGCCACCATTCCCAGAGTCCCAAAGATGTCTCAGTTAATTCCAATGAAAACTGTTTTCCCTGCACTGCCTCGACTTTCAAGCCGAGGATCGACTCACACCACGCTGGTACGTGGGACAGCCCTGTGGGAAAGCCTCGTGGGAAAGCCTCTTGGGAAAGCCTCGATAGAAAGCCACAGATTCCTTGATCCACGCGAAGGGAAATGTGACACTGCTGCTACAGCTCGGGAGGAAAGTGCACGTGCATGCCCCCACTCGAGACGAGGACTGACACCCCTGGGGAGACTCCAGAAGTACCCCAAGATCCATGTCAGCACTGGAGAGGAATCCTCATGTTCCGGAAACGAATCCACACAAGGTCTTAGGAACCGGCTTCGACAGGAGAGGAATCCGGAGAGGCCCCCGAGCAACTCGCATGGGGTCTGGCCTTTCCTGAGGCCACCAGAGCGGGTCCCTGAGGTCCCCGTCGTCAGTCGAGAGCACCTGCCGCAACTCGAGAAAATCCAGGAGGTTCTCCCCTCTAGGCGAGATGAGGCCCATTTCCGCTGAGGCGTCTGGAGGCTAATCACACCTAACCTCTGGAACTTCCAAAGGGTCCTTCACCTCCTTGCTGCAACTTAAGAAGTTCCCCGACATACCCGTCTCCACTCGAGAGGAAGCACGGGAGTCCCGCCCACATCCAGAGGAGCCCCATGTCCGCCTCCTAGCTCGAGAGGAGGGATCCTTTCCCTGCGTGGTCGGGAAAGAATTCCCGGCCTTCCCGTCGCAATTCAAGAGGAGGCGCTCTCCACAGAAAAAGCGAGAGGAACTCCAGGGTCGTGCCACCATTCCCAGAATCCCCCAGATGTCTCATTCCTTTCCAGGGAAACCTGTTTTCCCTGCACTGCCTCGACTTTCAAGCCGAGGATCGACTCACACCACGGTGGCACGTGGGACAGCCCTGTGGGAAAGCCTCGTGGGAAAGCCTCGTGGGAAAGCCTTGAGGGAAATCCACAGATCCCTTGATCCACTCGACAGGAAGAATCAAACTGCTGCTACAGCTCGGGAGGAAAGCGCACGTGCATGCCCCCACTCGAGACGAGTACTGACTCCCCTGGGGAGACACCAGAAGTACCCCAAGATCCATGTCAGCACTTGAGAGGAATCCTCAGGTTCCGGCAGCGACTCCTCACAAGGTCTTAGGCCCCGACATTGACAGGAGAGGAATCCCGAGAGGCCCCCGAGCAACTCGCATGGGCAGAGACCTTTCCTGAGGCCACCAGAGCGGGTCCCTGAGGTCCCCGTCGTAAGTCGAGAGCACCTGCCGCAACTCGAGAAAATCCAGGAGGTTCTCCCCTCCAGGCGAGATGAGGCCCATTTCCGCTGAGGCGTCTCGAGGCTAATCACACCTAAGCTCTGGAACTTTCAAAGGGTCCTTCACACCCTTGCTGCAACTCAAGAAGTTCCCCCACATACCGTCTCCACTCCAGAGGAAGCACGAGAGTCCCGCCCACATCCAGAGGAGCACCGTTTCCGCCTCCTAGCTTGAGAGGAGGGATCCTTTCCCTGCGTGATCGGGAAAAATTTCCCGGCGTTCCCGTCGCATCCCAAGAGGAGGCGCTCTCCACAGGAAAGGCGAGAGGAATTCCAGGGTCGTGACACCATTGCCAGAGTCCCACAGATGTCTCCGTGCATTCAAGGGAAACCTGTTTTCCCTACACTGCCTCGGCTTTCAAGCCGAGGATCGACTCACACCACGGTAGCACGTGGGACAGCCCTGTGGGAAAGCCTCGTGGGAAAGCCTCTTGGGAAAGCCTCGTGGGAAAGCCTCGAGTGAAAGCCACAGATCCCTTGATCCACGCGAAGGGAAGCGTGACACTGCTCCTACAGCTCGGCAGGAAAGCCCAAGTGCATGCCCCCAATCTGACGAGGACTGACTCCCCTGGGGAGACTCTAGAAGTACCCCTAGATCCATGTCAGCACTGGAGAGGAATCCTCAGATTCCGGCAACGACTCCACACAAGGACTTAGGCCCCGGCATCAACGGGAGAGGAATCCTAAGAGGCCCCCGAGCAACTCGCATGGGGACTGGCCTTCCCTGAGGCCACCAGAGCGGGTCCCTGTGGTCCCCGTCCTACGTGGAAAGCACCTGCCGCAACTCGAGAAAATCCAGGAGGTTCTCCCCTCCAGGCGAGATGAGGCCCATTTCCGCTGAGGCGTCTCGAGGCTAATCACACCTAACCTCTGGAACTTCCAAAGGGTACTTCACACCCTTGCTGCAACTCAAGAAGTTCCCCGACATACCCGTCTTCACTCGAGAGGAAACACGAGAGTCCCGCCCACATCCAGAGGAGCCCCGTTTCCGCCTCATAGCTCGAGAGGATTGATTCTCTCCCTGTGTCGTCGGGAAAGGATTCCTGGCATTCCCGCGCATCTGAACAGGAGGCGTTCTCCACAGGAAAGGCGAGAGGAAATCCAGGGTCGTGCCACCATTCCCAGAGTTCCCCAGATGTCTCAGTCCATTCCAGGGAAACCTGTTTTCCCTGCACTGCCTCGAATTTCAAGCCGAGGATCGATTCACACCACAGTGGCACGTGGGACAGCCTTGTGGGAAAGCCTCGTGGGAAAGCCTCGAGGGAAAGCCACAGATCCCTTGATCCACGCGAAGGGAAGCGCGACACTGCTGCTACAGTTCGAGAGGAAAGCCCATGTGCATGCCCCCACATGAGACGAGGACTGACTCCCCTGGGGAGACTCCAGAGGTTCCCCAAGATCCATGTCAGCACTGGAGGGGAATCCTCAGGTTGCAGCAACGACTCCACACAAGGTCTTAGGCCCCGGCATCGACGGGAGAGGAATCCCGAGAGGCCCCCGAGCAACTCGCATGGGGACTGACCGTTCCTGAGGCCACCAGAGCGGGTCCCTGAGGTCCCCGTCGCAAGTCGAGAGCACCTTCTGCAACCCGAGAAAATCCAGGAGGTTGTCCCTCCAGGCGAGATGAGGCCCATTTCCACTCAGGTGTCTCGAGGCTAATCACACCTAACCCCTGGAACTTCCAAAGGGTCCTTCACACCCTTGCTACAACTCAAGAAGTTCCCCAACATATCTGACTCCACTCGAGAAGAAGCACGAGAGTCCCGCCCACATCCAGAGGAGCCCCGTTTCCGCCTCGTACCTCGCGGTCAGGTATCTTTTTCCTGTATGTTCCGGAAAGAATTCCAGGTGTTCCCGTCGCATCTCATGAGGAGGCGCTCTCCAAAGGAAAGGCGAGAGAAACTCCAGTGTTGTGCCATCATTCCAAGAGTCCCCCAGATATCTCAGTGTGCCGGGGTCCTGCCCCGCTGGATCCAGGGAATTCGACGGATGGACGGCGTTGACGTGGAAAGTCTTGTGTATTTATTAATGTAAGATGAGATTAAGAAATTATAGGGTAGTAAGAAGATTAACTGGAGGAAAAAGGCTGAATAGCTAGGTTTACGCGGAAGGCCAATAAAATTCCCGACAAGGAATTTTCTGGCGGATTCTGGGAATGGTGGCACGACCCTCGAGTTCCTCTTGCCTTTCCTGTGGAGAGCGCCTCCTCTTGAGATGCGCCGGGAACGCCGGGAATTCTTTCACGACCACACAGGGAAACGATCCCTCCTCTGGATCTATCAGGCGGAAACGGGGCTCCTCTGGATGTGGGCGGGACTCTCGTGCTTTCTCTCGAGTGGAGACGGGTATGTCGGGGAACTTCTTGAGTTGCAGCAAGGGTGTGAAGGACCCTTTGGAAGTTCCAGATGTTAGATGTGATTAGCCTCTAGACGCCTCAGCGGAAATGGGCCTCATCTCGCCTGGTGGGGAGAACCTCCTGGATTTTCTCGAGTTGCGGCAGGGGCTCTCGACTTACGACGGGGACCATAGGGATCCGCTATGGTGGCCTCAGGAAACGCCAGTCCACATGCGAGTTGCTCGGGAGCCTCTCGGGATTCCTCTCCCGTCGATGCTGGGGCCTAAGACCTTGTGAGGAATCGGTGCCGGAACCTGAGGATTCCTCTCCAGTGTTGACATGGATCTTGGGGTACTTCTGGAGTCTACCCAGGGGAGTCAGTCCTAGCCTCGAGTGGGGGCATGCACGTGCGCTTTCCTCCCGAGCTGTAGCAGCAGTGTCACGCTTCCCTTCGCGTGCATCAAGGGATCTGTGGCTTTCCCTCGAGGCTTTCCCACGAGGCTTTCCCAAGAGGCTTTCCCACAGGGCTGTCCCACGTGCCACCGTGGTGTGAGTCGATCCTCGGCTTCAAAGTAGAGGCAGTGCAGGGAAAATAGGTTTCCCTGGAATGGACTGAGACATCTGGGGGACTCTGGGAATGGTGGCACGACCCTGGAGTTCCTCTCGCCTTTCCTGTGGAGAGCGCCTCCTCTTGAGATGCGATGGGAACGCGGGGAATTCTTTCCCCACCACGCAGGGAAAGGATCCCTCCTCTCGAGCTAGGAGGCGGAAACAGGTCTCCTCTGGATGTGGGCGGGACTCTCGTGCTTCCTCACGAGAGGAGACGGGTATGTCGGGGAACTTCTTGAGTTGCAGCAAGGGTGTGAAGGACCCTTTGGAAGTTCCAGATGTTAGATGTGATTAGCCTCCAGACGCCTCAGCGGAAATGGGCCTCATCTCGCCTGGAGTGGAGAACCTCCTGCATTTTCTCAAGTTGCGGCAGGTGCTCTCGACTTACGACAGGGACCTCAGGGACCCGCTCTGGAGGCCTCAGGAAAGGCCAGTCCCCATGCGAGTTGCTCGGGGGCCTCTCGGGATTCCTCTCCCGGTGATGCCGGGGCCTGAGATCTTGTGTGTGAGTGGGTGCCGGAACCTGAGGATTCCTCTCCAGTGCTGACATGGAACTTGGGGTACTTCTGGAGTCTCCCCAGGGGAGTCAGTCCTCATCTCGACTGAGGGCATGCACGTGTGATTTCCTCCCGAGCTGTAGCAGCAGTGTCACGCTTCCCTTCGCGTGCATCAAGGGATCTGTGGCTTTCCCTCGAGCCTTTCCGCGAGGCTTTCCCACGAGGCTTTCCCACAGGGCAGTCCCATCGTGCCACCGTGGTGTGAGTCGATCCTCGGCTTGAAAGTCGAAACAGTGCAGGGAAAACAGGTTTCCCTGGAATGGACTGAGACATCTGGGGGACTCTGGGAATGGTGGCACGACCCTGGAGTTCCTCTCGCCTTTCCTGTGGAGAGCGCCTCCTCTTGAGATGCGACGGGAACGCCGGGAATTCTTTCCCGACCACGCAGGGAAAGGATCCCTCCTCTCGAGCTAGGAGGCGGAAACGGGCTCCTCTGGATGTGGGCGGGACTCTCGTGCTTCCTCTCGAGTGGAGACGGGTATGTCGGGGAACTTCTTGAGTTGCAGCAAGGGTGTGAAGGACCCTTTGGAAGTTCCAGAGGTTAGCTGTGATTAGCCTCGAGACGCCTCAGCGGAAATGGGCCTCATCTCGCCTGGAGGGGAGAACCTCCTGGATTTTCTCGAGTTGCGGCAGGTGCTCTCGACTTACGACGGGGACCTCAGGGACCCGCTCTGGTGGCCTCAGGAAAGGCCAGTCCCCATGCGAGTTGCTCGGGGGCCTCTCGGGATTCCTCTCCCGTCGATGCCGGGGCCTAAGACCTTGTGTGGAGTCGGTGCCGGAACCTGAGGATTCCTCTCCAGTGCTGACATGGCATCTTGGGGTACTTCTGGAGTCTCCCCAGGGGAGTCAGTCCTCGTCTCGAGTGGGGGCATGCACGTGCGCTTTCCTCCCGAGCTGTAGCAGCAGTGTCACGCTTCCCTTCGCGTGGATCAAGGGATCTGTGGCTTTCCCTCGAGGCTTTCCCACGAGGCTTTCCCACGAGGCTTTCCCACAGGGCTGTCCCACGTGCCACCGTGGTGTGAGTCGATCCTCGGCTTGAAAGTCGAGGCAGTGCAGGGAAAACAGGTTTCCCTGGAATGGACTGAGACATCTGGGGGACTCTGGGAATGGTGGCACGACCCTGGAGTTCCTCTCGCCTTTCCTGTGGAGAGCGGCCTCCTCTTGAGATGCGACGGGAACGCCGGGAATTCTTTCCCGACCACGCAGGGAAAGGATCCCTCCTCTCGAGCTAGGAGGCGGAAACGGGCTCCTCTGGATGTGGGCGGGACTCTCGTGCTTCCTCTCGAGTGGAGACGGGTATGTCGGGGAACTTCTTGAGTTGCAGCAAGGGTGTGAAGGACCCTTTGGAAGTTCCAGATGTTAGATGTGATTAGCCTCGAGACGCCTCAGCGGAAATGGGCCTCATCTCGCCTGGAGGGGAGAACCTCCTGGATTTTCTCGAGTTGCGGCAGGTGCTCTCGACTTACGACGGGGACCTCAGGGACCCGCTCTGGTGGCCTCAGGAAAGGCCAGTCCCCATGCGAGTTGCTCGGGGGCCTCTCGGGATTCCTCTCCCGTCGATGCGGGGCCTAAGATCTTGTGTGGAGTCGGTGCCGGAACCTGAGGATTCCTCTCCAGTGCTGACATGGATCTTGGGGTACTTCTGGAGTCTCCCCAGGGGAGTCAGTCCTCAGTCTCGAGTGGGGGCATGCACGTGCGCTTTCCTCCCGAGCTGTAGCAGCAGTGTCCGCTTCCCTTCGCGTGGATCAAGGGATCTGTGGCTTTTCAGCTTCCGAGGCTTTCCCACGAGGCTTTCCCACAGGGCTGTCCCACGTGCCACCGTGGTGTGAGTCGATCCTCGGCTTGAAAGTCGAGGCAGTGCAGGGAAAACAGGTTTCCCTGGAAATGGACTGAGACATCTGGGGGACTCTGGGAATGGTGGCACGACCCTGGAGTTCCTCTCGCCTTTCCTGTGGAGAGCGCCTCCTCTTGAGATGCGACGGGAACGCCGGGAATTCTTTCCCGACCACCGCAGGGAAAGGATCCCTCTCTCGAGCTAGGAGGCGGAAACGGGGCTCCTCTGGATGTGGCGGGACTCTCGTGTCTTCCTCTCGAGTGGAGACGGGTATGTCGAGGAACTTCTTGAGTTGCAGCAAGGGTGTGAAGGACCCTTTGGAAGTTCCAGAGGTTAGGTGTGATTAGCTCTCGAGACGCCTCAGCGAGAATGGGCCTCATCTCGCCTGGAGGGGAGAACCTCCTGGATTTTCTCGAGTTGCGGCAGGTGCCTCTCAACTTACGACGGGGACCTCAGGGACGCACGTCTGGTGCCTCAGGAAAGGCCAGTGCCCCATGCGAGTTGCTCGGGGCCTCTCGGGATTCCACTCCCATCGATGCCGGGAGCATAAGGCCTTGTGTGGAGTCGGTGCCGGAACCTGAGGATTCCTCTCCAGTGCTGACATGGATCTTGGGGAACTTCTGGAGTCTCCCCAGGGGAATCAGACCTCGTCTCGTGTGGGGGCATGCACGTGCGCTTTCCTCCCTAGCTGTAGCAGCAGTGGTCACGCATTCCCTTGCGCGTGGATCAAGGGATCTGTGGCTTTCCCCTCGAGGTTTTCCACGAGGCTTTCCCACGAGGCCTTTCCCACAGGGCTGTCCCACGTGCCACCGTGGTGTTTGAGTCGAAATATCGGCTTGAAAGTCCGAGGCAGTGCCGGGAAAACAGGTTTCCCTGGAATGGACTGAGACATCTGCGGGATCTGGGAATGGTGGCACGACCCTGGAGTTCCTCTCGCCTTTCCTGTGGAGAGTGCCTCCTCTTGAGATGCGACGGGAACGCCGGGAATTCTTTCCCGACCACGCAGGGAAAGGATCCCTCCTCTCGAGCTTGGAGGCATCAAACGTGTCTCCTCTGGATGTGGGCGGGAGTCTCGTGCTTCCTTTCGAGTGGAGGCCGGGTAAGTCGGGGAACTTCCTTGAGTTGCAGCAAGGGTGTGAAGGACCCTTTGGAAGTTCCCAGGATGTTAGATGTGATTAGCCTCCGAGACGCCTCAGCGGAAATGGGCCTCATCTCGCCTGGAGGGGAGAACCTCCTGGATTTTCTCGAGTTGCGGCAGGTGCTCTCGACTTACGACGGGACCTCAGGGACCCGCTCTGGTGGCCTCAGGAAAGGCCAGTCCCATGCGAGTTGCTCGGGGCTCTCGGATTCCTCTCCCGTCGATGCCGGGCCTAAGACCTTGTGTGGAGTCGGTGCCGGAACCTGAGGATTCCTCTCCAGTGCTGACATGGATCTTGGGTACTTCTGGAGTCTCCCAGGGGAGTCAGTCCTCGTCTCGAGTTGGGGCATGCACGTGCGCTTTCCTCCCAGCTGTAGCAGCAGTGTTGCGCTTCCCTTGACGTGG
>NW_017217138.1:0-12733 GCF_001704415.2 Capra hircus | reverse complement strand
ATGTCGGGGAACTTCTTGAGTTGCAGCAAGGGTGTGAAGGGACCCTTTGGAAGTTCCAGAGGTTAGGTGTGATTAGCCTCGATACGGTTCAGCGGAAATGGGCCTCATCTCGCCTGGAGGGAGAACCTCCTGGATTTTCTCGAGTTGCGGCAGGTGCTCTCGACTTACGACGGGGACCTCAGGGACCCGCTCTTGTGGCCTCAGGAAAGGCCAGTCCGCATGCGAGTTGCTCGGGGGCCTCTCGGGATTCCTCTCCTGTCGAAGCCGGGCCTAAGACTGCCGGGAGCCAGTGTGAGGAAGCCGCCCGTGACAAGGTTATGAGGAAGGAAGCTGACATAAGCAAAGGCGTGCTCAGACTTCAGGGACCCTCTGGAAATTTTTAAGCATGTACCCAACAAAAATCTGCCGGTTTTTGTGCTCTGCTTTTTCACTCTTCTGACCTTTTCTGGAAAAAGTCAATTCAGGGCATTAGTCTTCTGCATTTGAAAGACTGTTTCAGTCCAAAAACCCTCTGATGGCTTTCTAGCCTGCCTGTAGGACTCGTACAGCTGCGCTTGTGATTGTTTGAGGCCTCCTGACCGCAGGAGGCACAGGAAGCTTAAAACATCCTAGGAATGCAGGAGCTTCCGAGGAGTCAAATTCTTTAGAATAGGACTGATTAAAAGTTTCATTTTTTGGGTCAATGCTTGCTGCCAAATTTTCATATCCTTTATTTTTAGATATAGTTGGTATATAGAAAAACAAGTAGTAGACCTGGTATTAGCAACATTAGATCTTTGAGTTAAGTACCTTCTTTGTTATAACCCACTGCACCTTTGTTCTATAGAGATGTAACTTTAATGATTTACGGAGATGCAGATTAAAGAAAAACACTTCAGGGGAAACAAAATTAACATTCATTAAGGAAGAGAAGCCAAAAAGTGTTAACAAGCCTCTTGGCCAGAAGATAATGTAAATCACCTGAGACCTTTTGTATAGAAAATGATATACAGAAAGAATCTGGGTTGTGAACGCTACATAATTTTGTGTTATCCATTGATCTCCATGTTTTATCAAAAGTATAAAAGGCCTTCTGAACAATAAAGGAGGAGGCCAGGGGCCGGGGGCCAGTTTCTCGGACCAGCTTCTCGAACTAGTCTCTCAGCCTGGTTTCTTGGGACTCTGGCTCCCCCCGAGTCTTTCTCTCTCTTTCTTCTTCTCTACCTTTCCTTCTCTCTGCTCTTTACTTTAACTTCAGGCTGAATCTCCACCTGGAGTGCGGAGGCTCGCCAGGTCTACTTACTTGCCCTGGCTGTTAAGACCCGCACGAAAGGGAGCTTAAGGCGAGGCACCCTTAGATATTCAAGCGGGCCGCCGGTGGCCCAAGGTAGGTGGTGCAAATTCCTTGTCTGGAATTTTATTGGCCTTCCGCGTAAACCAAGCTATTCAGCCCTCTTCCTCCACTTAATCTTCTTACTACACTATAGTTTCCTAATCTAATCTTACATTAATAAATAAACAAGTCTTTCCACGCCAACGCCGTCCACACTTCGAATTCCCTGGATCCACCGGGGCTGGACCCTGGCATAAGACCTTGTGTGGAGTCGGTGCCGGAACCTGAGGATTCCTCTCCAGTGCTGACATGGATCTTGGGGACTTCTGGAGTCTACCCAGGGGAGTCAGTCTTCGTCGCGAGTGGGGCATGCACGTGCGCTTTCGTCCCGAGCTGTAGCAGCAGTGTCACGCTTCCCTTCGCGTGGATCAAGGGATCTGTGGCTTTCGCACCAGGCTTTCCCACAGGCCTGTCCCAAGTGCCACTGTGGTGAGTCGGTCCTCGGCTTGAAAGTCAAGGTAGAGCAGGGAAAACAGGTTTCCCTGGAATGGACTGAGACATCTGGGGGACACTGGGAATGGTGGGCACGACCCTGGAGATCCTCTCGCCTTTCCTGTGGAGAGTGCCTCCTCTTGAGATGCGACGGGAACTCCGGGAATTCTTTGCCGACCACGCAGGGAAAGATCCCTCCTCTCGAGCTAGGAGGCGGAAACGGAGCTCCTCTGGATGAGGGAGGGACTCTCGTGATTCCTCTAGAGTGGAGACGGATATATCGGGGAACTTCTTGAGTTGCACCAAGGGTGTGAAGGACCCTTTTTAAGTTCCAGAGGTTAGCTGTGATTAGCCTCGAGACGCCTCAGCGGAAATCGGCCTCATCTCGCCTGGAGGGGAGAACCTCCTGGATTTTCTCGAGTTGTGGCAGGTGCTCTCAACTTACGAAGGGGACCTCAGGGACCCGCTCTAGTGGCCTCAGGAAAGGCCAGTCCCCAGCGAGTTGCTCGGGGTCATCTCAGGATTCCTCTCCCGTCCATGCCGGGGCCTAAGATCTTGTGTGGAGTCGCTGTCGGAACCTGAGGATTCCTCTCCGGTGCTGACATGGATCTTGGGGTACTTCTGGAGTCTCCCCAGGGGAGTCAGTCCTCGTCTCGAGTGGGGCATGCACGTGCGCTTTCCTTCTGAGCTGTAGCAGCAGTGTCGCGCTTCCTTTCGCGTGGATCAAGGGACCTGTGGCTTTTCCTCGAGGCTTTCCCTCGAGGCTTTCCCAAGAGGCTTTCCCAAGAGACTTTCCCACAGGGCTGTCCCACGTGCCACCGTGGTTTGAGTCGATCCTCGGCTTGAAAGTCGAGGCAGTGCAGGGAAAACAGGTTTCCCTGGAATGGACTGAGACATCTGGGGGACTCTGGGAATGTGGCACGACCCTGGAGTTCCTCTCGTCTTTCCTGTGGAGAGCGCCTCCACTTGAGATGCGACGGGAACGCTGGGAATTCTTTCCCGACCACGCAGGGAAAGGATCCCTCCTCTCGATCTTGGAGGCGGAAACAGGGCTCCTCTGGATAAGGGCGGGACTCTCGTGCTTCCTCTCGAGTGGAGACGGGTATGTCGGGGAACTTCTTGAGTTGCAGCAAGGGTGTGAAGGACCCTTTGAAGTTCCAGAGTTTAGGTGTGATTAGCCTAGAGACGGCTCAACTTAAATGGGCCTCATCTCGCCTGGAGGGGAGAATCTCCTGGATTTTCTCGAGTTGCGGCACGTGCTCTCTACTTACGATGGGGACCTCAGGGACCCGCTCTGTTGGCCTCACGAAAGGCCAGTCCCCATGCGAGTTGCTTCTGGGGGCCTCTCGGGATTCCTCTCCCGTAGATGCCGGGCCTAAGACCTTGTGTGGAATCAGTGCCGGAACCTGAGGATTCCTCTCCAGTGCTGACATGGATCTTGGGGTACTTCTGGAGTCTCCCCAGGGCAGTCAGTCCTCGTCTCGAGTGGGGCCATGCACGTGCGCTTTCCTCCCGAGCTGTAGCAGCAGTGTCACGTTTCCCTTCGCGTGTATCAAGGGATCTGTGGCTTTCCCTCGAGGCTTTCCCACGAGGCTTTCCCACAGGGCTGTCCCACGTGCCACTGAGGTGTAAGTCGATCCTCGGCTTGAAAGTCGAGGCAGTGCAGGGAATACAGGTTTCCCTGGAAAGGACTGAGACATCTGGGGGACTCTGGGAATGGTGGCACGACCCTGGAGTTCCTTTTGCTTTTCCTGTGGAGAGCGCCTCCTCTTGAGATGCGTTGGGGACGCCGGGAATTCTTTCCCGACCACCAGGGAAAGGATCAATCCTCTCGAGCTATGAGGCGGAAACAGGGCTCCTCTGGATGTGGGCGGGACTCTCGTGCTTCCTCTTGAGTGGAGACGGGTATGTCGGGGAACTTCTTGAGTTGCAGCAAGGGTGTGAAGGACCCTTTGGAAGTTCCAGAGGTTAGGTGTGATTTTCCTGGAGACGCCTCAGCGGAAATGGGCCTCATCTCGCCTGGAGGGGAGAACCTCCTGGATTTTCTCGAGTTGCGGCAGGTGCTCTCGACTTACGACGGGGACCTCAGGGACCCGCTCTGGTGGCCTCAGGAAAGGCCAGTCCCCATGCGAGTTGTTCGGGGGCTTCTTGGGATTCCTCTCCCGTCGATGCTGGCGCCTAAGACCTTGTGTGGACTCAGTGTCGGAACCTGAGGATTCCTCTCCAGTGCAGACGTGGATCTTGAGGTACTTCTGGAGTCTCCCCAGGGCAGTCAGTCCTCGTCTCGAGTGGGGGCATGCACGTGCGATTCCCTCTCCAGCTGTAGCAGCAGGGTCGTGCTTCCCTTCGCGTGGATCAAGGGATCTGTGTCTTTCCCTCGAGGCTTTCCCACGAGGCTTTCCCACAGGGCTGTCCCACGTGCCACTGTGGTGTGAGTGGATCCTCGGTTTAAAAGTCGAGGCAGTGCAGGGAAAACAGGTTTCCCTGGAATGGACTGAGACATCTGGGGGACTCTGGGAATGGTGGCACGACACTGGAGTTCCTCTTGCTTTTCCTGTGGAGAGCGCCTCCTCTTGAGATGCCGTTGGGAACGCCGGGAATTCTTTCCCGACCACCAGGGAAAGGATCCCTCCTCTCGAGCTAGGAGGCGGAAACGGGCTCCTCTGGATTTGGGCCGGACTCCGTGCTTCCTCTCGAGTGGAGACGGGTATGTCGGGGAACTTCTTGAGTTGCAGCAAGGGTGTGAAGGACCCTTTGGAAGTTTCAGATATTAGATGTGATTAGCCTCGAGAAGCCTCAGCGGAAATGGGCCTCATCTCGCCTGGAGGGGAGAACCTCCTGGATTTTCTCGAGTTGCGGCAGGTGCTCTCGACTTATGATGGGGACCTCAGGGACCCGCTCTGGTGGCCTCAGGAAAGGCCAGTCCCCATGCGAGTTGCTCTTGGGCCTCTCGGGATTCCTCTCCCGTAGATGCCCGGGCCTAAGACCTTCTGTGGAGTCGGTGCCGGACCTGAGGATTCCTCTCCAGTGCTGACATGGATCTTTGGGTACTTCTGGAGTCACCCCAGGACAGTCAGTCCTCTACTCGAGTGGGGGCATGCACATGCGCTTTCCTCCGGAGCTTTAGCAGCAGTGTCACGCTTACCTTCGCCTGGATCAAGGGATCTGTGGCTTTCCCTCGAGGATTTCCCACGAATCTTTCCCACGAGGCTTTCCCACATGGCTGTCCCACGTGCCACCGTGGTGTGAGTCGATCCTCGGCTTGAAAGTCGAGGCAGTGCGGGGAATACAGGTTTCCCTGGAATGGAGTGAGACATCTGGGGGACTCTGCGAATGGTGGCATGTCCCTGGAGTTCCTCTCGCCTTTCCTTTGGAGAGCGGCCTCCTCTTGAGATGCCATGGGAACTCCGGGAATTCTTTCCTAACTACGCAGGGAAAGGATCCCTCCTCTCGAGCTAGGAGCCGGAAACAGGGCTTCTCTGGATATGGGCGGGACTCTCGTGCTTCCTCTCGGGTGGAGACGGGTATGTTGGGGAACTTCTTGAGTTGCAGCAAGGGTGAGAAGGACCCTTTAAAAGTTCCAGAGGTTAGGTGTGATTAGCCTCGAGACGCCTCATCGGAAATGGGCCTCATCTCGCCTGGAGGGGAGAACCTCCTGGATTTTCTCGAGTTGCGGCAGGTGCTCTCGACTTGCGAAGGGTTCCTCAGGGACCCGCTCTGGTGGCCTCTGGAACGGCCAGTCCCCATGCGAGTTGCTCGGGGGCCTCTCGGGATTCCTCTCCGGTCGATGCCAGGGCTTAAGAACTTGTGTGGAGTCGGTGGCGGAACCTGAGGTTTCCTCTCCAGTGCTGACATGGATCTTGGGGTACTTCTGGAGTCTTCCCAGGGGAGTCATTCCTCGTACCGACTGGGGGCATGCACGTGCGCTTTCCTCCCGAGTTGTAGCAGCCAGTGTCACGCTTCCCTTCGCGTGGATCAAGGGATCTGTGGCTTTCCCCTCCGAGGATTTCACGGCCGAGGCTTTCCCACAGGGCTGTCCCATGTGCCACCGTGGTGTGAGTCGATACCTCGGCTTGAAAATCGAGGCAGTGCAGGGAAAACAGGTTTCCATGGAATGGACTGAGATATCTGAGGGACTCTGGGAATGGTGGCAGGACCATGGAGTTCCTCTCGCCTTTCCTGTGGAGAGGGCCTCCTCTTGAGATACGACGGGAACGCCGGGAATTCTTTCCCGAACACACAGGGAAAGGATCCCTCCTC
Source organism: Capra hircus (assembly GCF_001704415.2). Lineage (NCBI taxonomy): Eukaryota > Metazoa > Chordata > Mammalia > Artiodactyla > Bovidae > Capra > Capra hircus. The sequence continues at coordinate 6,669 of NW_017217138.1, read as the reverse complement.
TCGAGCTAGGAGGCGGAAACGGGGCTCCTCTGGATGTGGGTGGGACTCTCGTGCTTCCTCTCGAGTGGAGACGGGTATGTCCGGGAACTTCTTGAGATGCAGCAAAGGTGTGAAGGACCCTTTGGAAGTTCCAGAGGTTAGATGTGATTAGCCTCGAGACGCCTCAGAGGAAATGGGCCTCATCTCGCCTGGAGGGAGAACCTCCTGGATTTTCTCGAGTTGCAGGAGGTGCTCTCGACTTACGACGGGGACCTCAGGGACCCGCTCTGGTGGCCTCAGGAAAGGCCAGTCCCCATGCGAGGTGCTCGGGGGCCTCTCGGAATTCCTCTCCCGTTGATGCTGCGGCCTAAGACCTTGTGTGGTGTCGGTTCCGGAACCTGAGGATTCCTCTCCAGTGGTGACATGGATCTTGGGGAACTTCTGGCGTCTCCCCAGGGGAGTCAATCCTCGTCTCGAGTGGGGGCCTGCACGTGCGCTTTCCTCCCGATCTGTAGCAGCAGTGTCGCGCATTCCTTCGCGTGGATCAAGGGATCTGTGGCTTTCCCTCGAGGCTTTCCCACGAGGCTTTCCGACGAGGCTTTCCCACAGGGCTGTCCCACGTTTCACCGTGTTGTAAGTCGATCCTCGGCTTGAAAGTCGAGGCAGTGCAGGGAAAAAAGATTTCCCTGGAATGGACTGAAACATCTGGGGGACTCTGGGAATGGTGGCAGAGCCCTGGAGTTCCTCTCGCCTTTCCTGTGGAGAGCGCCTCCTCTTGAGATGCGACGGGAATGCCGGGAATTCTTTCCCGACCACGCAGGGAAAGGATCCTCCTCTCGAGCTAGCAGGCGGAAACGGGGCTCCTCTGGATGTGGGGGAACTCTCGTGCTTCCTGTCAAGTGGAGACAGGTATGTCGGGGAAGTTCTTGAGTTGCAGCAAGGGTGTGAAGGACCCTTTGGAAGTTCCAGAGGTTAGGTGTGATTAGCCTCGAGACGCCTCAGCGGAAATGGGCCTCATCTCGCCTGGAGGGGAGAATCTCCTGGATTTTCTCGAGTTGTGGCCGGTGCTCTCGACTTACGAATGGAACCTCTGGGACCCGCTCCAGTGGCCTCAAGAAAGGCCAGTCCCCATACGAGTTGCTCGGGGGCCTCTCGGGATTCCTCTCCCGACGATGCTGGGGCCTAAGACCTTGTGTGGAGTCGGTGCCGGAATCTGAGGATTTCTCTCCAGTGCTGACATGGATCTTGGGGTACTTCTGGAATCTCCCCAGAGGAGTCAGTCCTCGTCTCGAGTGGGGGCATGCACGTGCGCTTTCCTCCAGAGCTGTAGCAGCACTGTCACGCTTCCCTTCGCGTGGATCAAGGGATCTGTGGCTTTCCCTCGAGGCTTTCCCACGAGGCTTTCCCACGAGGCTTTCCCACGAGGCTTTCCCACAGGGCTATCCCACGTACCACCGTGTTGTGAGTCGATCCTCGCCTTGAATGTCGAGGCAGTGCAGGGAAAACAGGTTTCCGTGGAATGGACTGAGACATCTGGGGGACTCAGGGAAAGGTGGCACGACCCTGGAGTTCCTCTCGCTTTTCCTGTGGGGAGCGCCTCCACTTGAGATGCGACGGGAACGCCGGGAATTCTTTCCCGACCACGCAGGGAAATGATCCCTCCTCTAGAGCTAGGAGGCGGAAACGGGGCTCCTCTGGATGTGGGCGTGGACTCTCGTGCTTCCTCTCGAGTGGAGACGGGTATGTCGGGGAACTTCTTGAGTTGCAGTAAGGGTGTGAAGGACCCTTTGGAAGTTCCAGAAGTTAGGTGTGATTAGCCTCCAGACGCCTCAGTGGAAATGGGGCTCATCTCGCCTGGAGGGGAGAACCTCCTGGATTTTCTCGAGTTGGGGCAGGTAATCTCGTCTTACGACGGGGACCACAGGGACCCACTCTGGTGGCCTCAGGAAAGGCCAGTTCCCATGCGAGTTGCTCTGGGGCCTCTCCGGATTCCTCTCCCGTCGATGCCGGGGCCTAAGGCCTTGTGTGGAGTCGGTGCCGGAACCAGACGATTCCTCTCCATTGCTGACATGGATCTTGGGGTACTTTTGGAGTCTCCCCAGGGGAGTCAGTCCTCGTCTCGAGTGGCCGGATGCACGTGCGCTTTCCTCCCTGAGCTGTAGCAGCAGTGTCACGCTTCCCTTCGCGAGGTGAAGGGATCTGTGGCTTTCCCTCGAGGATTTTCCATGAGGCTTTCCCACGAGGCTTTCCCACGAGGCTTTCCCACAGGGCTGTCCAACGTGCCACCGTGGTGTGAGTCGATCCTCGGCTTGAAAGTCGAAGCAGTGCAGGGAAAACACGTTTCCCTGGAGTGGACTGAGACATCTGGGGGACTCTGGGAATGGTGGCACGACCCTGGAGTTCCTCTCGCCTTTCCTGTGGAGAGCGCCCCCTCTTGAGCTGCGATGGGAAGGCCAGGAATTCTTTCCCGAACACGCAGGGAAAGGAACCCTCCTCTCGAGCTAGGAGGCGGAAACGGGGCTCCTCTGGATGTGGGCGGGACTCTCGTGCTTCCTCTCAAGTGGAGACGGGTATGTCGGGGAACTTCTTGAGTTGCAGCAAGGGTGTGAAGGACCCTTTGGAAGTTCCAGAGGTTAGGTGTGATTAGCCTCGAGACGCCTCCGTGGAAATGGGCCTCATCTCGCCTGGATGGGAGAACCTCCTGGATTTTCTCGAGTTGCGGCAGGTGCTCTCGACTTACGACGGGGCCCTCAGGGACCCGCTCTGGTGGCCTCAGGAAAGGCCAGTCACCATACGAATTGCTTGGGGGCCTCTCGCAATTCCTCTCCCGTTGATGCTGCGGCCTAAGACCTTGTGTGGTGTCGGTTCCGGAACCTGAGGATTCCTCTCCAGTGGTGACATGGATCTTGGGGAACTTCTGGAGTCTCCCCAGGGGAGTCAGTCCTCGTCTCGAGTGGGGACATGCACGTGCGCTTTCCTCCCGATCTGTAGCATCAGTGTCGCACTTTCCTTCTCGTGGATCAAGGGATCTTTGGCTTTCCCCGAGGCTTTCCCACGAGGCTTTCCCACGAGGCTTACCCACAGGGCTGTCCCAGGTGCCACCGTGGTGTGAGTCCATCCTCGGCTTGAACGTCGAGGCAATGCAGGGAAAGCAGGTTTCCCTGGAATGGACTGAGACATCTGGGGGACTCTGGGAATGGTGGCACAGCCCTGGAGTTCCTCTCGCCTTTCTTGTGGAGAGCGCCTCCTCTTGAGATGCGACGGGAACGCCGGGAATTCTTTCCCGACCACGCAGGGAAAGGATCCTCCTCTGGAGCTATGAGGCGGAAACGGGGCTCCTCTGGATGTGGGGGCAACTCTCCTGCTTCCTCTCGAGTGGAGACCGGTATGTCGGGGAACTTCTTGAGTCGCAGCAAGGGTGTGAAGGACCCTTTGGAAGTTCCAGAGGTTAGGTGTGATTAGCCTCCAGACGCCTCAGCGGAAATGGGCCTCATCTCGCCTGGAGGGGAGAACCTCCTGGATTTTTTCGAGTTGCGGCAGGTGCTCTCGACTTACGAATGGAACTTCAGGGACCCGCTCTGGTGGCCTCAGGAAAGGCCAGTCCCCATGCGAGTTGCTCGGGGGCCTCTCGGGATTCCTCTCCCGTCGATGCCGGGGCCTAAGACCTTGTGTGGAGTCAATGCCGGAACCTGAGGATTCCTCTCCAGTGCCGACATGGATCTTCGGGGACTTCTGGAGTCTCCCCAGGGGCGTCAGACCTCGGCTCCAGTGGGGGCATGCACGTGCGCTTTCCTCCCGAGCTGTAGCAGCAGTGTCACACTTCCCTTCGCGTGGATCTAGGGATCTGTGGCTTTCCCTCGAGTCTTTCCCAAGAGGCTTTCCCACGAGGCTTTCCCACAGGGCTGTCCAACGTGCCACCATGGTGTGAGTCGATCCTCGGCTTGAAAGTCGAGGCAGTGCAGGGAAAACACGTTTCCCTGGAGTGGACTGAGACATCTGGGGGACTCTGGAAATGGTCGCACGACCCTGGAGTTCCTCTCGCCTTTCCTGTGGAGAGCGCCCCCTCTTGAGCTGCGATGGGAAGGCCAGGAATTCTTTCCCGAACTCGCAGGGAAAGGAACCCTCCTCTCGAGCTAGGAGGCGGAAACGGGGCTCCTCAGGATGTGGGCGGGACTCTCGTGCTTCCTCTCTAGTGGAGACGTGTATGTCGGGGAACTTCTTGAGTTGCAGCAAGGGTGTGAAGGACCCTTTGGAAGTTCCAGAGGTTAGGTGTGATTAGCCTCGAGACGCCTCAGCGGAAAAGGGCCTCATCTCCCCTGGAGGGGAGAACCTCCTGGATTTTCTCGAGTTGCGGCAGGTGCTCTCAACTTACGACGGGGACCTCAGGTACCCGCTCTGGTGGCCTCAGGAAAGGCCAGTCCGCATGCGAGTTGCTCGGGGGCCTCTCGGGATTCCTCTCCCGTCGATGCCGGGGCCTAAGACTGCCAGGAGCCAGTGTGAGGAAGCCCGCCCGTGACAAGGTTATGAGGAAGGAAGCTGACATAGGTAACGCGTGCTCAGACTTCATGGACCCCTCTGGAAATTTTTAAGCATGTACCCCAGCAAAAATCTGCCGGTTTTTGTGCTCTGCTTTTTCACTCTTCTGACCTTTTCTGGAAAAAGTCAATTCAGGGCGTTACTCTTCTGCATTTGAAAGAGTGTTTCAATCCAAAAACCCTCTGATGGCTTTCTAGCCTGCCTGTAGGACTCGTACAGCTGCGCTTGTGATTGTTTGAGGCCTCCTGACCGCAGGAGGCACAGGAAGCTTAAAACATCCTAGGAATGCAGGAGCTTCCGAGGAGTCAAAATCTTTAGAATAGGACTGATTAAAAGTTTCATTTTTTGTGTCAATGCTTGCTGCCAAATTTTCATATCCTTTGTTTTTAGATATAGTTGGTATATAGAAAAACAAGTAGTAGACCTGGTATTAGCAACATTAGATCTTTGAGTTAAGTACCTTCTTTGTTATAACCCACTGCACCTTTGTTCTATAGAGATGTAACTTTAATGCTTTAAGGAGATGCAGATTAAAGAAAAACACTTCAGGGGAAACAAAATTAACATTCATTAAGGAAGAGAGCCAAAAAGTGTTAACAAGCCTCTTGGCCAAAAGATAATGTAAATCACCTGAGACCTTTTGTATACAAAATGATATACAGAAAGAATCTGGGTTGCGAACACTACATAATTTTGTGTTATCCATTGATCTCCATGTTTTATCAAAAGTATAAAAGGCCTTCTGAACAATAAAGGAGGAGGCCAGGGGCCGGGGGCCAATTTCTCGGACCAGCTTCTCGAACTAGTCTCTCAGCCTGGTTTCTTTAGACTCTGGCTCCCCCCGTGTCTTTCTCTCTCTTTCTTCTTCTCTACCTTTCCTTCTCACTGCTCTTTACTTTAACTTCAGGCTGAATCTCCACCTGGAGTGTGGAGGCTTGCCAGGTCTACTTACTTGCCCTGGCTGTTAAGACCCGCACGAAAGGGAGCTTAAGGCGAGGCACCCTTAGATATTCAAGCGGGCGCTGGTGGCCCAACGTAGGTGGTGCAAATTCCTTGTCTGGAATTTTATTGGCCGTCCGCGTAAACCAAGCTATTCAGCCCTCTTCCTCCACTTAATCTTCTTACTACACTATAGTTTCCTAATCTAATCTTACATTAATAAATAAACAAGACTTTTCACGCCAACGCCGTCCACCCTTCAAATTCCCTGGATCCACCGGGGCTGGACCCCGGCATAAGACCTTGAGTGGAGTCGGTGCCGGAACCTGAGGATTCCTCTCCAGTGCTGACATGGATCTTGGGGGTACTTCCTGAGTCTCCCCAGGGGAGTCAGTCCTCATCTCGAGTGGAGGCATGCACGTGCGATTTCCTCCCGAGCTGTAGCAGCAGTGTCACGCTTCCCTACGCATGCATCAAGGGATCTGTGGCTTTCCCTCGAGTCATTCCCACGAGGCTTTCCCACAGGGCTGTCCCACGTGCCACCGTGGTGTGAGTCGATCCTCGGCTTGAAAGTCGAGGCAGTGCAGGGAAAACAGGTTTCCCTGGAATGGACTGAGACATCTGGGGGACTCTGGGAATGGTGGCACGGACCCTGGAGTTCCTCTCGCCTTTTCCTGCGGAGAGCCCCTCCTCTTGAGATGCGACGGAAACGCCGGGAATTCTTTCCCAACCACGCAGGAAATGGATCCCTCCTCTCGAGCTAGGAGGCGGAAACGGGGCTCCTCTGGATGTGGGCGAGACTCTCGTGCTTCCTCTCGAGCGGAGACGGGTATGTCGGGGAACTTCTTGAGTTGCAGCCAGGGTGTGAAGGACCCTTTGGAAGTTCCAGATGTTAGGTGTGATTTGCCTGGAGACTCCTCAGCGGAAATGGGCCTCATCTCGCCTGGAGGGGAGAACCTCCTGGATTTTCTCGAGTTGCGGCAGGTTCTCTTGACTTACGGCGGGGACCTCAGGGACCCGCTCTGGTGGCCTCAGGAAAGGCCAGTCCCCATGCGAGTTGCTCGGGGGCCACTCGGATTCCTCTCCCGTCGGTGCTGGGGCCTAAGATCTTGCTGTCAAGTGGTGCTGCGGAACCTGCCAGGATTCCTGCTACACTGCTGACATGGATCTCTGCTTGCACCTCAGGGAATGAGGGAATTTGAATCCAGGGGCATA
>NW_017217137.1:0-12735 GCF_001704415.2 Capra hircus | reverse complement strand
ATCCTTGATCCACGCGAAGGGAAGCGCGACACTGCTGCTACAGCTCGGGAGGTATGCGTGCCACTCGAGACAAGGACTGACTCCCTGGGGAGACTCCAGAGTACCCAAAGATCCATGTCAGCACTGGAGAGGAATCCTCTGGTTCCGGCACCGACTCCACACAAGGTCTTAGGCCCCAGCATCGACGGGAGAGGAATCCCGAGAGGCCCCCAGCAACTCGCATGGGACAGGCCTTTCCTGAGGCCACCAGAGCGGGTCCCTGAGGTCCCCGTCATAAGTCGAGAGCACCTGCCGCAACTCGAGAAAATCCAGGAGGTTTTCCCCTCCAGGCGAGATGAGGCCCATTTCCGCTGAGGCGTCTCGAGGCTAATCACACCTAACCTCTGGAACTTCCAAAGGGTCATTCACACCCTTGCTGCAACTCAAGAAGTTCCCCGACATACCCGTCTCCACTTGAGAGGAAGCACGAGAGTCCCGCTCACATCCAGAGGAGCCCCGTTTCCGCCTCCTAGCTCGAGAGGAGGGATCCTTTCCTTGCGTGGTCGAGAAAGATTTCCCGGCGTTCCCGACGCATCTCAAGAGGAGGCGCTCTCCACAGGAAAGGCGAGAGGAACTCCAGGTCGTGCCACCATTCCCAGAGTCCCGCATGGATGTCTCAGTCCATTCCAGGGGAAAACTGTTTTCCCTGCACTGCCTCGACTTTCAAGCCGAGGATCGACTACACACCACGGTGGCACGTGGGACAGCCCTGTGGGAAAGCCTCGTGGGAAAGCCTTGGAGGGGAAAGCCACAGATCCCTTGATCCACGCGAACTGGGAAGCAGTGACACTGCTGCTACAGCTAGGGAGGAAAGCGCAGGTGCATGCCCCACTCGAGACGAGGACTGACTCCCCTGGGGAGACTCCAGAAGTACCCCAAGATCCATGTCAGCACTGGCAGAGGAAATCCTCAGGTTCCGGCACCGACTCCACACAAGGTCTTAGGCCCCGCATCGACGGGAGAGGAATCCCTGAGAGGCCCCGAGCAACTCGCATGCGGACTGGCCTTTTCCTGAGGCCACCAGAGCGGGTCGTTGAGGTCCCCGTCGTAAGTCGAGAGCACTACCGCATCTCGAGAAAATCCAGGAGGTTTCTCCCCTCCAGGCGAGATGAGGCCCATTTCTGCTGAGGCGTCTCGAGGCTAATCACACCTAATCTCTGGAACTTCCAAAGGTCTTCACACCCTGGCTGCAACTCAAGAGTTCCCCTACATACCCGTTCCACTCGAGAGGAAGCACGAGAGTCCCGCTCCACATCCAGAGGAGCCCCGTTTCCTGCCTACCTAGCTCGAGAGGAGTGGATCCTTTCCCTGCGTGGATCGAGAAAGAATTCCCGGCGTTCCCCGATCGCATCTCCAAGAGGAGGCGCTCTCCCAGCAGGAAAGGCGAGAGGAACTCCATGGTCGTGCCACCATTCCCAGAGTCCCCCCAGATGTCTCAGTCCATTCCAGGGAATACCTGTTTTCCCTGCACTGACTCGACATTCAAGCCGAGGATCGGACTCACATCACGGTGGCACGTGGGACAATCCATGTGGGAAAGCCTCATGGAAAAGCCTCGTGTGAAAGCTCCAGGGAAAGCCACAGATCCCTTGATCCAGGCGAAGTGGAACGTGACACTGCTGCTACAGCTCAGGGAGGAAAGCGCACGTGCATGCCCCCACTCGAGACGAGGACTGACTCCCCTGCGGAGACTCCAGAAGTACCCCAAGATCCATGTCAGCACTGGCAGAGGAAACCTCAGGTTCCGGCACCTGACTCCACACAAGGTCTTAGGCCCCGGCATCGACGGGAGAGAAATCCCGAAAGGCTCCCGAGCAACTCGCATGGGGACTGGCCTTTCCTGAGGCCACCAGAGGGGGTCCCTGTGGTCCCCGTCGTAAGTCGAAGAGCACCTGCCGCAACTCGAGAAAATCCAGGAGGTTGTCCCCTCCAGGCGAGATGAGGCCCATTTCCGCTGAGGCGACTGGAAGCTAATCACCCCTAATCTCTGGAACTTCCAAAGGGTCCTTCACAGCCTTGCTGCAAACTCAAGAAGTTCCCCCGACATACCCGTCTCCACTCAAGAGGAAGCACGAGAGTCCCGCCCACATCCAGAGGGGCCGCAGTTTCCGCCTCCTAGCTCGAGAGGAGGGATCCTTTCCTTTCGTGGTCGGCAAAGAATTCCCGGCGTTCCCGTCGCATCTCAGGAGGAGGCGCTCTCCACAGGAAAGGCGAGAGGAAATCCAGGGTCGTGCCACCATTCCCAGAGTCCCCCAAGATGTCTCAGTCCATTCCAGGGAAACCTGTTTTCCCTTCACTGCCTCGACTTTAAAGCCGGAGGATCGACTCACACCACAGTGGCACGTGGGAAAGCCCTGTGGGAAGCCTCGTGGGAAAGCGTCATGGGAAAGTCTAGAGGGAAAGCCACAAATCCCTTGATCCACGAAAAGGGAAGCATGACACTGCTGCTACAGCTCGGGAGGAAATCGGACTTGCATGCCCCCTCTCGAGACAAGGACTGACTCCCCTGGGGAGACTCCAGAAGTAGCACAAGATCCATGTCGGCACTGGAGAGGAATCCTCAGGTTCCGTCACTGAGTCCACACAAGGTCTTAGGCCCCAGCATCGACGGGAGAGGAATCCCGAGAGGCCCGGGAGAAACTCGCATGGGGACTGGCCTTTCCTGAGGCCACCAGAGCGGGTCCCTGAGGCCCTCGTCGTAAGTCGAGAGCACCTGCCGCAAGTCGAGAAAATCCAGGAGGTTCTCCCCTCCAGGCGAGATGAGGCCCATTTCGGCTGAGACAACTAGGGGGTAATCAGACTTAAACTCTGGAACTTCCAAAGGGTCCTTCACACCCTTGCTGCAACTCAAGAAGTTCCCCGACATACCCGTCTCCACTCGAAGAGGAAGCACCGAGAGTCCCGCCCACATCCAGAGGAGCCCCGTTTCCGCCTGCCTAGCTCGAGAGGAGGGATCCTTTCCCCTGCGTGGTCCGTGGAAAGATATTCCCTGGCGTTCCCGTCTGCATCTGCAAGAGGAGGCGCTCTCCACAGGAAAGGCGAGAGGAACTCCAGTGTCGTGCCACCATTCCCAGAGTGCCCCTAGGATGTCTCAGTCCATTCCAGAGGGAAACCTGTTTTCCCTGCACTGCCTCGACTTTCAAGCCGAGGATCGACTCACACCACGGTGGCACGTGGGACAGCCCTGTGGAAGCCTGGGAAAGCCTCGTGGGAAAGCCTCTGAGGGAAAGACACAGATCCCTTGATCCACGCGATAGGGAAGCGTGACACTGCTGCTACAGCTCGGGAGGAAAGCGCACGTGCATGCCCCCACTCGAGACGAGGACTGACTCCCCTGGGGAGACTCCAGAAGTACCCCAAGATCCATGTCAGCACTGGAGAGGAATCCTCTGGTTCCGGCACCGACTCCACACAAGGTCTTAGGCCCCGGCATCGACGGGAGAGGAATCCCGAGAGGCCCCCGAGCAACTCGCATGGGGACTGGCCTTTCCTGAGGCCACCAAGAGCGGGTCCCTGAGGTCCCCGTCGTAAGTCGAGAGCACCTGCCGCACCTCGAGAAAATCCAGGAGGTTTTCCCCTCCAGGCGAGATGAGGCCCATTTCGGCTGAGGCGTCTCGAGGCTAATCACACCTAACCTCTGGAACTTCCAAAGGGTCCATTCACACCCTTGCTGCAACTCAAGAAGTTCCCCGACATACCCGTCTCCACTTGAGAGGAAGCACGAGAGTCCCGCTCACATCCAGAGGAGCCCCGTTTCCGCCTCCTAGCTCGAGAGGAGGGATCCTTTCCTTGCGTGGTCGGAGAAAGATTTCCCGGCGTTCCCGACGCATCTCAAGAGGTCGCGCTCTCCAGAGGAAAGGCGAGAGGAACTCCATGGTCGTGCCACCAATCCCAGAGTCCCCCAGATGTCTCAGTCCATTCCAGGGAGACCTGTTTTCCCTGCACTGCCTCGACTTTCAAGCCGAGGATCGACTAACACCACGGTGGCACGTGGGACAGCCCTGTGGGAAAGCCTCGTGGGAAAGCCTTGTTGGAAAGCTCGTGGGAAAGCCTCGAGGGAAAGCCACTGATCCCTTGATCCACGCGACTGGAGCATGACACTGCTGCTACAGCTAGGGAGGAAAGCGCAGGTGCATGCCCCCACTCGAGACGAGGACTGACTCCCCTGGGGAGACTCCAGAAGTACCCCAAGATCCATGTCAGCACTGGCAGAGGAAACCTCAGGTTCCGGCACTGACTCCACACAAGGTCTTAGGCCCCGGCATCGACGGGAGAGGAATCCCGAGAGGCCCCGAGCAATTCGCATGGGGAGTGGCCTTTTCTGAGGCCCCCAGAGCGGGTCGTTGAGGTCCCCGTCGTAAGTCGAGAGCAACTGCCCTATCTCGAGAAAATCCAGGAGGTTCTCCCCTCCAGGCGAGATGAGGCCCATTTCTGCTGAGGCGTCTCGAGGCTAATCACACCTAATCTCTGGAACTTCCAAACGGTGCTTCACACCCTGGCTGCAACTCAAGATGTTCCCCTACATACCGTTTCCACTCGAGAGGAAGCACGAGAGTCCCGCCCACATCCAGAGGAGCCCCGTTTCTGCCTACTAGCTCGAGAGGAGGGATCCTTTCCCTGCGTCATCGGGAAAGAAATCCCGGCGTTCCCGTCGCATCTCAAGAGGAGGCGCTCTCCACAGGAAAGGCGAGAGGAACTCCAGGGTCGTGCCACCTTTCCCAGAGTCCCCAAGATGTCTCAGTCCATTCCAGGGATACCTGTTTTCCCTGCACTGCCTCGACATTTCAAGCCGAGGATCGACTCACACCACGGTGGCACGTGGGACAGTCCCTGTGGGAAAGCCTCGTGGAAAGCCTCGTGTGAAAGCCTTCCGAGGGAAAGCCACAGATCCCTTGATCCACGCGAAGGGAAGCGTGACACTGCTGCTACAGCTCGGGAGGAAAGCGCACGTGCATGCCCCCACTCGAGGACGAGGACTGACTCCCCTGGGGAGACTCCAGAAGTACCCCAAGATCCATGTCAGCACTGGAGAGGAATCCTCAGGTTCCGGCACCGACTCCACACAAGGTCTTAGGCCCGGCATCGACGGGAGAGGAAATCCCGAGAGGCCCCGAGCAACTCGCATGGGGACTGGCCTTTCCTGAGGCCACCAGAGCGGGTCCCTGAGGTCCCCGTCGTAAGTCGAGAGCACCTGCCGCAACTCGAGAAAATCCAGGAGGTTCTCCCCTCCAGGCGAGATGAGGCCCATTTCCGCTGAGGCGACTCGGAGGCTAATCACACCTAATCTCTGGAACTTCCAAAGGGTCCTTCACAGCCCTTGCTGCAACTCAAGAAGTTCCCCGACATACCCGTCTCCACTCGAGAGGAAGCACGAGAGTCCCTGCCCACATCCAGAGGAGCCCCGTTTCCGCCTCCTAGCTCGAGAGGAGGGATCCTTTCCCTGCGTGGTCGGGAAAGAATTCCCGGCGTTCCCGTCGCATCTCAAGAGGAGGCGCTCTCCACAGGAAAGGCGAGAGGAACTCCAGGGTCGTGCCACCATTCCCAGAGTCCCCCAGATGTCTCAGTCCATTCCAGGGAAACCTGTTTTCCCTGCACTGCCTCGACTTTCAAGCCGAGGATCGACTCACACCACGGTGGCACGTGGGACAGCCCTGTGGGAAAGCCTCGTGGGAAAGCCTCGTGGGAAAGCCTTGAGGGAAAGCCACAGATCCCTTGATCCACGCGAAGGGAAGCGTGACACTGCTGCTACAGCTCGGGAGGAAAGCGCACGTGCATGCCCCCACTCGAGACGAGGACTGACTCCCCTGGGGAGACTCCAGAAGTACCCCAAGATCCAATGTCAGCACTGGAGAGGAATCCTCAGGTTCCGGCACCTGACTCCACACAAGGTCTTAGGCCCCGGCATCGACGGGAGAGGAATCCCGAGAGGCCCCGAGCAACTCGCATGGGGACTGGCCTTTCCTGAGGCCACCAGAGCGGGTCCCTGAGGTCCCCGTCGTAAGTCGAGAGCACCTGCCGCAACTCGAGAAAATCCAGGAGGTTCTCCCCTCCAGGCGAGATGAGGCCCATTTCCTGCTGAGGCGTCTCGAGGCTAATCACACCTAACTCTGGAACTTCCAAAGGGTCCTTCACACTCTTGGCTGCAACTCAAGAAGTTCCCCGACATACCCGTCTCCACTCGAGAGGAAGCACGAGAGTCCCGCCCACATCCAGAGGAGCCCCGTTTCTGCCTCACTAGCTCGAGAGGAGGGATCCTTTCCCTGCGTCGTCGGGAAAGAATCCCGGCGTTCCCGTCGCATCTCAAGAGGAGGCGCTCTCCACAGGAAAGGCGAGAGGAACTCCAGGGTCGTGCCACCTTTCCCAGAGTCCCCCAGATGTCTCAGTCCATTCCAGGGATACCTGTTTTCCCTGCACTGCCTCGACATTCAAGCCGAGGATCGACTCACATCACGGTGGCACGTGGGACAATCCATGTGGGAAAGGCCTCGTGGAAAAGCCTCGTGTGAAAGCTTCCAGGGAAAGCCACAAATCCTCTTGATTCACTCGAAGGGAACCTGGCACTGCTGCTACAGCTCGGGAGGAAAGCGGCACGTGCCTGCCCCCACTCGAGACGAGGACTGACTCCCAGGGGAGACTCCAGAAGTACCCCAAGATCCATGTCAGCACTGGAGAGGAATCCTCAGGTTCCGGCAGCGACTCCACACAAGGTCTTAGGCCCCGCATCGACGGGCGAGGAATCCCGAGAGGCCCCTGAGCAACTCGCATGGGGACTGGGCTTTCCTGAGGCCACCAGAGCGGGTCCCGGAGGTCCCCGTCGTAAGTCGAGAGCACCTGCTGCAACTCGAGAAAATCCTAGATGTTCTCCCCTCCAGGCGACATGAGGCCCATTTCCCCTGAAGCGTCTCGAGGCTAATCACACCTAACCTCTGGAACTTCCAAAGGGTCCTTCACACCCTTGCTGCAAATCAAGAAGTTCCCCGACATACCCGTCTCCACTCGAGAGGAGTCACGAGAGTCCCGCCCACATCCAGAGGAGCCCCGTTTCCGCCTCCTAGCTCGAGAGGAGAGATCCTTTCCCTGCGTGGTCGGAAAAGAATTCCCGGCGTTCCCGTCGCATCTCAAGAGGAGGCGCTCTCCACAGGAAAGGCGAGAGGAACTCCAGGGTCGTGCCACCATTCCCAGAGTCCCCCAGATGTCTCAGTCCATTCCAGGGAAACATGTTTTCCCTGCACTGACTCGACTTTCAAGCCGAGGATCGACTCACACCACGGTGGCACGTGGGACAACCCTGTGGGAAAGCCTCGTGGGAAAGCCACAGATCCCTTGATCCACGCGAAGGGAAGCGTGACACTGCTGCTACAGCTCGGGAGGAAAGCGCACGTGCATGCCCCCACACCAGACGAGGACTGACTCCCCTGGGGAGACTCCAGAAGTACCCCAAGATCCATGTCAGCACTGGAGAGGAATCCTCAGGTTCTGGCACCGACTCCACACAAGGTCTTATGCCGGTGTCCAGCCCCGGTGGATCCAGGGAATTCGAAGGGTGGACGGCGTTGGCGTGGAAAGACTTGTTTATTTATTAATGTAAGATTAGATTAGCAAACTATAGTGTAGTAAGAAGATTAAGTGGAGGAAGAGGGCTGAATAGCTTGGTTTACGCGGACGGCCAATAAAATTCCAGACAAGGAATTTGCCACCACCTACGTTGGGCCACCGGCGCCCGCTTGAATATCTAAGGGTGCCTCGCCTTAAGCTCCCTTTCGTGCGGGTCTTAACAGCCAGGCCAAGTAAGTAGACCTGGCGAGCCTCCGCACTCCATGTGGAGATTCAGCCTGAAGTTATAGTAAAGAGCAGAGAGAAGGAAAGGTAGAGAAGAAGAAAGAGAGAGAAAGACACGGGGGGAGCCAGAGTCCCAGGAAACCAGGCTGAGAGACTAGTTCGAGAAGCTGGTCCGAGGAAACTGGCCCCCGGCCCCTGGCCTCCTCCTTTATTGTTCAGAAGGTCTTTTATACTTTTGATAATACATGAAGATCAATGGATAACCCAAAATTATGTAGTGTTCCCAACCCAGATTCTTTCTGTATATCATTTTGTATACAAAAGGTCTCAGGTGATTTACATTATCTTCTGGCCAAGAGGCTTGTTAACACTTTTTGGCTCTCTTCCTTAATGAATGTTAATTTTGTTTCCCCTGAAGTGTTTTTCTTTAATCTGCATCTCCTTAAAGCATTAAAGTTACATCTCTATAGAACAAAGGTGCAGTGGGTTAATAACAAAGAAAGTACTTAACTCAAAGATCTAATGTTGCTAATACCAGGTCTACTACTTGTTTTTCACATACCAACTATATCTAAAAATAAAGGATATGAAAATTTGGCAGCAAGCATTGACCCAAAAAATGACTTTTAATCAGTCCTATTCTAAAGATTCTGACTCCTCGGAAGCTCCTGCATTCCTACGATGTTTTAAGCTTCCTGTGCCTCCTGCGGTCAGGAGGCCTCAAACAATCACAAGCGCAGCTGTACGAGTCCTACAGGCAGGATAGAAAGCCATCAGAGGGTTTTTGGATTGAAACACTCTTTCAAATGCAGAAGACTAACGCCCTGAATTGACTTTTTCCAGAAAAGTTCAGAAGAGTGAAAAAGCAGAGCACAAAAACCGGCAGATTTTTGTTGGGGTACATGCTTAAAAATTTCCAGAGGGGTCCCTGAGTCTGAGCACGCCTTGCGTATGTCAGCTTCCTTCCTCATAACCTTGTCACGGGCGGGCTTCCTCACACTGTCTCCCGGCAGCCTTAGGCCCCAGCATCGACGGGAGAGGAATCCCGAGAGGCCCCCGAGCAACTCGCATGCGGACTGGCCTTTCCTGAGGCCACCAGAGCGGGTCCCTGAGGTCCCCGTCGTAAGTCGAGAGCACCTGCCACAACTCGAGAAAATCCAGGAGGTTCTCCCCTCCAGGCGAGATGAGGCCCATTTCCGCTGAGGCATCTCGAGGCTCATCACACCTAACCTCTGGAAATTACAAAGGGTCTTTCACACCCTTGCTGCAACTCAAGAAGTTCCCCGACATACCCGTCTCCACTCGAGAGGAATCACGAGAGTCCCGCCCTCATCCAGAGGAGCCCCGTTTCCGCCTCCTAGCTCGAGAGGAGGGATCCTTCCCCTGCGTGGTCGGAAAGAATTCCCGGCATTTCCGTCGCATCTCAAGAGGAGGCGCTCTCCACAGGAAAGGCGAGAGGAACTCCAGGGTCGTGCCACCATTCCCAGAGTCCCCCAGATGTCTCAGTCCATTCCAGGGAAACATGTTTTCCCTGCACTGACTCGACTTTCAAGCCGAGGATCGACTCACACCACGGTGGCACGTGGGACAACCCTGTGGGAAAGCCTCGTGGGAAAGCCACAGATCCCTTGATCACGCGAAGGGAAGCGTGACACTGCTGCTACAGCTCGGGAGGAAAGCGCACGTGCATGCCCCCACACCAGACGAGGACTGACTCCCCTGGGGAGACTCCAGAAGTACCCCAAGATCCATGTCAGCACTGGGAGAGGAATCCTCAGGTTCTGGCACCGACTCCACACAAGGTCTTATGCCGGTGTCCAGCCCCGGTGGATCCAGGGAATTCGAAGGGTGGACGGCGTTGGCGTGGAAAGACTTGTTTATTTATTAATGTAAGATTAGATTAGCAAACTATAGTGTAGTAAGAAGATTAAGTGGAGGAAGAGGCTGAATAGCTTGGTTTTACCGCGGACGGCCAATAAAATTCCAGACAAGGAATTTGCACCACCTACGTTGGGCCACCGGCGCCCGCTTGAATATCTAAGGGTGCCTCGCCTTAAGCTCCCTTTCGTGCGGGTCTTAACAGCCAGGCCAAGTAAGTAGACCTGGCGAGCCTCCGCACTCCATGTGGAGATTCAGCCTGAAGTTATAGTAAAGAGCAGAGAGAAGGAAAGGTAGAGAAGAAGAAAGAGAGAGAAAGACACGGGGGGAGCCAGAGTCCCAGGAAACCAGGCTGAGAGACTAGTTCGAGAAGCTGGTCCGAAAACTGGCCCCGGCCCCTGGCCTCCTCCTTTATTGTTCAGAAGGTCTTTTATACTTTTGATAATACATGAAGATCAATGGATAACCCAAAATTATGTAGTGTTCCCAACCCAGATTCTTTCTGTATATCATTTTGTATACAAAAGGTCTCAGGTGATTTACATTATCTTCTGGCCAAGAGGCTTGTTAACACTTTTTGGCTCTCTTCCTTAATGAATGTTAATTTTGTTTCCCCTGAAGTGTTTTTCTTTAATCTGCATCTCCTTAAAGCATTAAAGTTACATCTCTATAGAACAAAGGTGCAGTGGGTAATAACAAAGAAAGTACTTAACTCAAAGATCTAATGTTGCTAATACCAGGTCTACTACTTGTTTTTCACATACCAACTATATCTAAAAATAAAGGATATGAAAATTTGGCAGCAAGCATTGACCCAAAAAATGACTTTTAATCAGTCCTATTCTAAAGATTCTGACTCCTCGGAAGCTCCTGCATTCCTACGATGTTTTAAGCTTCCTGTGCCTCCTGCGGTCAGGAGGCCTCAAACAATCACAAGCGCAGCTGTACGAGTCCTACAGGCAGGATAGAAAGCCATCAGAGGGTTTTTGGATTGAAACACTCTTTCAAATGCAGAAGACTAACGCCCTGAATTGACTTTTTCCAGAAAAGTTCAGAAGAGTGAAAAAGCAGAGCACAAAAACCGGCAGATTTTTGTTGGGGTACATGCTTAAAAATTTCCAGAGGGGTCCCTGAGTCTGAGCACGCCTTGCGTATGTCAGCTTCCTTCCTCATAACCTTGTCACGGGCGGGCTTCCTCACACTGTCTCCCGGCAGCCTTAGGCCCCAGCATCGACGGGAGAGGAATCCCGAGAGGCCCCGAGCAACTCGCATGCGGACTGGCCTTTCCTGAGGCCACCAGAGCGGGTCCCTGAGGTCCCCGTCGTAAGTCGAGAGCACCTGCCACAACTCGAGAAAATCCAGGAGGTTCTCCCCTCCAGGCGAGATGAGGCCCATTTCCGCTGAGGCATCTCGAGGCTCATCACACCTAACCTCTGGAAATTACAAAGGGTCTTTCACACCCTTGCTGCAACTCAAGAAGTTCCCCGACATACCCGTCTCCACTCGAGAGGAATCACGAGAGTCCCGCCCTCATCCAGAGGAGCCCCGTTTCCGCCTCCTAGCTCGAGAGGAGGGATCCTTCCCCTGCGTGGTCGGAAAGAATTCCCGGCATTTCCGTCGCATCTCAAGAGGAGGCGCTCTCCACAGGAAAGGCGAGATTAACTCCAGGGTCGTGCCACCATTCCCAGAGTCCCTCAGATGTCTCAGTCCATTCCAGGGAAACCTGTTTTCCCTGCACTGCCTCGACTTTCAAGCCGAGGATCGACTCACACCACGGTGGCACGTGGGACAGCCCTGTGAGAAAGCCTCCTGGGCAAGCCTCGAGGGAAACCACAGATCCCTTGATCCACGCGAAGGGAAGCGTGACACTGCTGCTACAGCTCGAGAGGAAATCGCACGTGCATGCCCCAATGAGACGAGGACTGACTCCCCTGGGGAGACTCCAGAAGTACCCCAAAACCATGTCAGCACTGGAGAGGAATCCTCAAGTTCTGGCACCGACTCCACACAAGGTCTTAGGTCCCGGCATCGACGGAGAGGAATACCGAGAGGCACCGAACAACTCGCATGGGGACTGGCCTTTCCTGAGGCCACCAGAGCGGGTCCCTGAGGTCCCTGTTGTAAGTCGAGAGCACCTGCCGCAGCTCGAGAAAATCCAGGAGTTCTCCCCTCCAGGCGAGATGAGGCCCATTTCCGCTGAAGCATCTCGAGGCTAATCACACCTAACCTCTGGAACTTCCAAAGGGTCCTTCACACCCTTGCTGCAACTCAAGAAGTTCCCCGACATACCCGTCTCGACTCGAGAGGAAGCACGAGAGTCCGCCCACATCCAGAAGGCCCCCCCGTTTCCCGCCTCCTAGCTCGAGAGGAGGGTTCCTTTCCTGCGTGTTCGGGAAAGAATTCCTGGCTTCCCCCATCGCAGCTCAAGAGGGGGCGCTCTCTACAGGAAAGGCGAGAGGAACTCCAGGGTCGTGCCACCATTCCCAGAGTCCCCCAGATGTCTCAGTCCACTCCAGGGAAACGTGTTTTCCTTGCACTGCCTCGACTTTCAAGAGGATCGACTCACACACACGGTGGCACGTTGGACACCCTTTGGGAAAGCCTCGGGGAAAGCCTCGTGGGAAAGACTCCAGGGAAAGCTCAGATTCCTTCATCCACGCGAAGGGAAGCGTGACACTACAGCTACAGCTCGGGAGGAAAGCGCACGTGCATGCCCCTACTCGAGACGAGGAATGACTCCCTTGGGGAGACTCCAAAAGTACCCCAGGAACCATGTCAGCACTGGAGTGGAATCCTCCGGTTCCGCACCGATCCACACAAGGTCTTAGGCCCCGGCATCGACAGGAGAGGAATCCCGAGAGGCCCCCGGCAACTCGCATGGGAATGGGCCTTTCCTGAGGCCACCAGAGCGGGTCCCAGAGGTCCCCGTCGTAAGTCGAGAGAACCTGCCGCAACTCGAGAAAATCCAGGAGGTTCTCCCCCCAGGCGAGATGAGGCCCATTTCCGGTGAGGCGTCTCGAGGCTAATCACACCTAACGT
>NW_017217136.1:0-12738 GCF_001704415.2 Capra hircus | reverse complement strand
GTAATTCGAGAGCACCTGCCGCAACTCGAGAAAATCCAGGAGGTTCTCCCTCCAGGCGAGATGAGGCCCATTTCGATGAGGGTCTCGAGGCTAATCACACCTAACCTGGAACTTCGAAAGGGTCCTTCACACCCTTGCTGCAATCAAGAAGTCCCGACATACCCGTCTCCACTCGAGAGAAGCACGAGAGTCCCGCCACATCCAGAGGAGCCCCGTTTGCGCCTCCTACCTCGAGAGGAGGGATCCTTTCCCTGCGTGGTCGGGAAAGAATTCCCCGGTGTTCCTGTCGGATCTCATGTGGAGGCTCTCTCCACAGGAAAGGCGAGAGGAACTCCAGGGTTGTGCCACCATTCCCAGAGTCCCCCAGATGTCTCAGTCCATTCCTGGGAAAACTGTTTTCCCTGCACTGCCTCGACTTTCAAGCCGAGGATCCACTCACACAACGGTGGCACGTGGGACAGCCCTGTGGGAAAGCCTCATGGGAAAGCCTCCTGGGAAAGCCTCGAGGGAAAGCCACAGATCCCTTGATCCACGCGAAGGGAAGCGTGACACTGCTGCTACAGCTCGGGAGGAAATCGCACGTGCATGCCCTCACTCGAGATGAGGACTGACTCCCCTGGCGAGACACCAGAAGTACCCCAAGTTCCATGTCAGCACTGGAGAGGAATCCTCAGGTTCCGGGACCGACTCCACACAAGATCTTAGGCCCCGGCATCACTGGGAGAGCAAACCCGATAGGCCCCCGAACAACTCGCAAGGGGACTGGCCTTTCCTGAGGCCACCAGAGCGGGTCCCTGAGGTCCCTGTCCTAAGTCGACAGCACCTGCCGCAACTCGAGGAAAATGCAGGAGGTTATACCCTCCAGGCGAGATGAGGCCCATTTCCGCTGAGGCGTCTGGAGGCTAATCACATCTAACATCTGGAATTTCCAAAGGGTCCTTCACACCCTTGCTGCAACTCAAGAAGTTCCCCGACATACCCGTCTCCACTCGAGAGGAAGCACGAGAGTCCCGCCCACATCCAGAGGAGACCTGTTTCCGCCTCCGAGCTCGAGAGGAGGGATCCTTTCCCTGCGAGGTGGGGAAAGAATTCCCCGCGTTCCCGTTGCATCTCAAGAGGAGGTGCTCTCCACAGGAAAGGCGAGAGGAACTCCAGGGTCGTGCCACCATTCCCAGAGTCCCCCAGATGTCTCAGTCCATTCCAGGGAAATCTGTTTTCCCTGCACTGCCTCGACTTTGAAGCCGAGGATCGACTCACACCACGGTGGCACGTGGGACAGCCCTGTGGGAAAGCCTCGTGGGAAAGCCTCGTGGGAAAGCCTCGAGGGAAAGCCACAGATCCCTTGATCCACGCGAAGGGAAGCGCGACCCTGCTGCTGCAGCTTAGGGAGGAAAGCGCACGTGCATGCCCCCACTCGAGACGAGGACTGACTCCCCTGGGGAGACTCCTAAAGTAGCCCAAGATCCATGTCAGCACTGGAGAGGAATCCTCAGGTACCGGCACCGACTCCACACAAGGTCTTAGGCCCCAGCATCGACGGGAGAGGAATTCCGAGAGGCCCCCAAGGAACTCGCATGGGGACTGGCCTTTACTGAGTCCACCAGAGCGGGTCCCTTAGGTCCCCGTCGTAAGTCGAGAGCACCTGCCGCAACTCGAGAAAATCCTGGAGCTTCTCCCCTCCAGGCGTGATGAGGCCCATTTCCGCTGAGGCGTCTCGAGGCTAATAACACCTAACCTCTGGAACTTCCAAAGGGTCCTTCACACCCTTGCTGCAACTCAGGAAGTTCCCCTACATACCCGTCTACACTCGAGCGGAAGCACGAGAGTCCCGCCCACATCCAGAGGAGCCCCGTTTCCGCCTCCTAGCTCGAGAGGAGCGATCCTTTCCCTGCGTGTCGGGAAAGAATTCCCGGCGTTCCCGTCGCATCTCAAGAGGAGGCACTCTCCACGGGAAAGGCGAGAGGAATTCCAGGGTCGTGCCACCATTCCCAGAGTCCTCCAGATGTCTAAGTCCATTCAAGGGAAACCAGTTTTCCCTGCACTCTTTCGACTTTCAAGCAGAGGATCGACTCACACCACGGTGCCACGTGGGACAGCCCTGTGGGAAAGCCTCCTGGGAAAGCCTCGAGGGAAAGCCACAGATTCCTTAATCCACGCGAAGGGAAGCGTTACACTGCTGCTACAGCTCGATAGTAAAGCGCACTTGTATGCCCCCACTCGAGACGAGGACGTCCACAAGTTCCCCAAGATCCATTTCAGCACTGGAGAGGAATCCTCAGGTTCCGGCACCGACTCCACACAAGGTCTTAGGCCCCGCATCGACGGGAGAGGAATCTCAAGAGGAGGCGCTCTCCACAGGAAAGGCGAGAGGAACTCCAGGGTCGTGCCACCATTACCTGAGTCCCCCAGATGTCTCAGTCCATTCCAGGGAAACGTGTTTTCCCTGCACTGCCTCGACTTTCAAGCCGAGGATCGACTCACACCACGGTGGCACGTTGGACAGCCCTGTGGGAAAGCGTGGTGGGAAAGCCTCCTGGGAAACCCTCGAGGGAAAGCCACAGATCCCTTGATCAACGCGAAGGGAAGAGGGACACCGCTGCTACAGCTCGGGAGGAAAGCTCACGTGCATGCCCCCACTCGAGACGAGGACTGACTCCACTGGGGAGACTCCAGGAGTTCACCAAGATACATGTCGGCACTGGAGAGGAATCCTCAGTTTCCGGCACCGACTCCACACAAGGTCTTAGGCCCCGGCATTAACGGGAGAGGAATCCCGAGAGGCCCCCGAGCAACTCGCATGGGAACTGGCCTTTCCTGAGGCCACCAGAGCGGGTCCCTGAGGTCCCCGTCGTAAGTCGAGAGCACCTGCCGCAACTCCAGAAAATCCAGGAGGTTCTCCCCTCCAGGCGAGATGAGGCCCATTTCCTCTGAGTCGTCTCCAGGCTAATCACACCTAACCTCTGGAACTTCCAAAGGGTCCTTCACACCCTTGTTGCAACTCAAAAAGTTCCCCGACATACCCGTCTCCACTCAAGAGGAAGCACGAGAGTCCCGCCCACATCCAGAGGAGCCCCGTTTCCGCCTCCTACCTCGAGAGGAGGGATCCTTCCCCTGCGTGATCGGGATAGAATTCCCAGTGTTCCGTCGCATCTAAAGAGGTGGCGCTCTCCAAGGGAAGGGCGAGAGGAACTCCAGGGTCGTGCCACCATTCCCAGAGTCCCCCAGATATCTCAGTCCATTCCAGGGAAACCTGTTTTCCCTGCACTGCCTCGACTTTCAAGCCGAGGATCGAGTCACACCACGGTGGCACGTGGGACAGCCCTGTGGGAAAACATCGTGGGAAAGCCTAGTGGGAAAGCCTCGAGGGAAAGCCACAGATCCCTTTATCCACGCGAAGGGAAGCGTGACACTGCTGCTACAGCTCGGGAGGAAAGCGCACGTGCATGCCCCCACTCGAGACGAGGACTGACTCCTTTGGGCAGACTCCAGAAGTACCCCAAGATCCATGCCAGCACTGGAGAGGAATCCTCAGGTTTTGGCCCCGACTCCACACAAGGTCTTAGGCCCCGGCATCGACGGCAGAGGAATCCCGAGAGGCACACGAGCAACTCGCATGGGGACTGGCCTTTCCTGAGGCCACCAGAGCGGGTCCCTGAGGTCCCGGTAGTAATTCGAGAGCACCTGCCGCAACTCGAGAAAATCCAGGAGGTTCTCCCCTCCAGGCGAGATGAGGCCCATTTCTGATGAGGCGTCTCGAGGCTAATCACACCTAACCCCTGGAACTTCGAAAGGGTCCTTCACACCCTTGCTGCAACTCAAGAAGTACCCCAACATACCCGTCTCCACTCGAGAGGAAGCACGAGAGTCCCGTCCACATCCAGAGGAGCCCCGTTTGCGCCTCCTACCCCGAGAGGAGGGATCCTTTCCCTGCGTGGTCGGGAAAGAATTCCCGGTGTTCCTGTCGGATCTCATGTGGAGGCTCTCTCCACAGGAAAGGCGAGAGGAACTCCAGGGTCGTGCCACCATTCCCAGAGTCCCCCAGATGTCTCAGTCCATTCCTGGGAAAACTGTTTTCCCTGCACTGCCTCGACTTTCAAGCCGAGGATCCACTCACACAACGGTGGCACGTGGGACAGCCCTGTGGGAAAGCCTCATGGGAAAGCCTCCTGGGAAAGCCTCGAGGGAAAGCCACAGATCCCTTGATCCACGCGAAGGGAAGCGTGACACTGCTGCTACAGCTCGGGAGGAAATCGCACGTGCATGCCCTCACTCGAGATGAGGACTGACTCCCCTGGGCGAGACACCAGAAGTACCCCAAGTTCCATGTCAGCACTGGAGAGGAATCCTCAGGTTCCGGGACCGACTCCACACAAGATCTTAGGCCCCGGCATCACTGGGAGAGCAATCCCGATAGGCCCCCGAACAACTCGCAAGGGGACTGGCCTTTCCTGAGGCCACCAGAGCGGGTCCCTGAGGTCCCTGTCGTAAGTCGACAGCACCTGCCGCAACTCGAGGAAATGCAGGAGGTTCTACCCTCCAGGCGAGATGAGGCCCATTTCCGCTGAGGCGTCTGGAGGCTAATCACATCTAACATCTGGAATTTCCAAAGGGTCCTTCACACCCTTGCTGCAACTCAAGAAGTTCCCCGACATACCCGTCTCCACTCGAGAGGAAGCACGAGAGTCCCGCCCACATCCAGAGGAGACCTGTTTCCGCCTCCGAGCTCGAGAGGAGGGATCCTTTCCCTGCGAGGTGGGGAAAGAATTCCCCGCGTTCCCGTTGCATCTCAAGAGGAGGTGCTCTCCACAGGAAAGGCGAGAGGAACTCCAGGGTCGTGCCACCATTCCCAGAGTCCCCCAGATGTCTCAGTCCATTCCAGGGAAATCTGTTTTCCCTGCACTGCCTCGACTTTGAAGCCGAGGATCGACTCACACCACGGTGGCACGTGGGACAGCCCTGTGGGAAAGCCTCGTGGGAAAGCCTCGTGGGAAAGCCTCGAGGGAAAGCCACAGATCCCTTGATCCACGCGAAGGGAAGCGCGACCCTGCTGCTGCAGCTAGGGAGGAAAGCGCACGTGCATGCCCCCACTCGAGACGAGGACTGACTCCCCTGGGGAGACTCCTAAAGTAGCCCAAGATCCATGTCAGCACTGGAGAGGAATCCTCAGGTACCGGCACCGACTCCACACAAGGTCTTAGGCCCCAGCATCGACGGGAGAGGAATTCCGAGAGGCCCCCAAGGAACTCGCATGGGGACTGGCCTTTACTGAGTCCACCAGAGCGGGTCCCTTAGGTCCCCGTCGTAAGTCGAGAGCACCTGCCGCAACTCGAGAAAATCCTGGAGCTTCTCCCCTCCAGGCGTGATGAGGCCCATTTCCGCTGAGGCGTCTCGAGGCTAATAACACCTAACCTCTGGAACTTCCAAAGGGTCCTTCACACCCTTGCTGCAACTCAGGAAGTTCCCCTACATACCCGTCTACACTCGAGCGGAAGCACGAGAGTCCCGCCCACATCCAGAGGAGCCCCGTTTCCGCCTCCTAGCTCGAGAGGAGCGATCCTTTCCCTGCGTGGTCGGGAAAGAATTCCCGGCGTTCCCGTCGCATCTCAAGAGGAGGCACTCTCCACGGGAAAGGCGAGAGGAATTCCAGGGTCGTGCCACCATTCCCAGAGTCCTCCAGATGTCTAAGTCCATTCAAGGGAAACCAGTTTTCCCTGCACTCTTTCGACTTTCAAGCAGAGGATCGACTCACACCACGGTGCCACGTGGGACAGCCCTGTGGGAAAGCCTCCTGGGAAAGCCTCGAGGGAAAGCCACAGATTCCTTAATCCACGCGAAGGGAAGCGTTACACTGCTGCTACAGCTCGATAGTAAAGCGCACTTGTATGCCCCCACTCGAGACGAGGACGTCCACAAGTTCCCCAAGATCCATTTCAGCACTGGAGAGGAATCCTCAGGTTCCGGCACCGACTCCACACAAGGTCTTAGGCCCCGGCATCGACGGGAGAGGAATCTCAAGAGGAGGCGCTCTCCACAGGAAAGGCGAGAGGAACTCCAGGGTCGTGCCACCATTACCTGAGTCCCCCAGATGTCTCAGTCCATTCCAGGGAAACGTGTTTTCCCTGCACTGCCTCGACTTTCAAGCCGAGGATCGACTCACACCACGGTGGCACGTTGGACAGCCCTGTGGGAAAGCGTGGTGGGAAAGCCTCCTGGGAAACCCTCGAGGGAAAGCCACAGATCCCTTGATCAACGCGAAGGGAAGAGGGACACCGCTGCTACAGCTCGGGAGGAAAGCTCACGTGCATGCCCCCACTCGAGACGAGGACTGACTCCACTGGGGAGACTCCAGGAGTTCACCAAGATACATGTCGGCACTGGAGAGGAATCCTCAGTTTCCGGCACCGACTCCACACAAGGTCTTAGGCCCCGGCATTAACGGGAGAGGAATCCCGAGAGGCCCCCGAGCAACTCGCATGGGAACTGGCCTTTCCTGAGGCCATCAGAGCGGGTCCCTGAGGTCCCCGTCGTAAGTCGAGAGCACCTGCCGCAACTCCAGAAAATCCAGGAGGTTCTCCCCTCCAGGCGAGATGAGGCCCATTTCCTCTGAGTCGTCTCGAGGCTAATCACACCTAACCTCTGGAACTTCCAAAGGGTCCTTCACACCCTTGTTGCAACTCAAGAAGTTCCCCGACATACCCGTCACCACTCGAGAGGAAGCCGTGAGTCCCGCCCACATCCAGAGGAGCCCCGTTTCCGCCTCCTAGCTCGAGAGGAGGGATCCTTACCCTGAGTGTTCGGGAAAGAATTCCCTGCGTTCCCATCGCATCCCAAGAGGAGGTGCTCTCCACAGGAAAGGCTACAGGAACTCCAGGGTCGTGCCACCATTCCCTGAGTCCCCCAGATGTCTCAGTCCATTCCAGGGAAACCTGTTTCCCCTGCACTGCCTCGACTTTCAAGCCGAGGATCCACTCACACCACGGAGGCACGTGCGACAGCCCTGTGGGAAAGCCTCGTGGGAAAGCATCGTGGGAAAGCCTCGAGGGAAATCCACAGATCCTTTGATCCACGCGAAGGGAAGCGTGACACTGCTGCTACAGCTCGGGAGGATCGAGCACGTGCATGCCCCCACTCGAGACGAGGACTGACTCCCCTGGGGAGACTCCAGAAGTACCCCAAGATCCATGTCATCACTGGAGAGGAATCCTCAGGTTCCGGCACCGACTCCACACAAGGTCTTAGGCCCCCGCATCGACGGGAGGGGAATCCCGAGAGGCCCCCGAGCAACTCGCATGGGGACTGGCCTTTCCTGAGGCCACCACAGCGGGTCACTGAGGTCCCCGTCATAAGTCGAGAGCAGCTGCCGGAACTTGAGAAAATCCAGGAAGTTCTCCCCTCCAGGCGATATGAGGCCCATTTCCTGCTAGGCGTCTCGAGGCTAATCACACCTAACCTCTGGAACTTCCAAAGGTCTTTCACACCCTTGCTGCAACTCAAGAAGTTCCCCGACATACCCGTCTCCACTCGAGAGGAAGCACGAGAGTCCCGTCCACATCCAGAGGAGCCCCGTTTGCGCCTCCTACCTCGAGAGGAGGGATCCTTTCCCTGCGTGGTCGGGAAAGAATTCCCGGTGTTCCTGTCGGATCTCATGTGGAGGCTCTCTCCACAGGAAAGGCGAGAGGAACTCCAGGGTCGTGCCACCATTCCCAGAGTCCCCCAGATGTCTCAGTCCATTCCTGGGAAAACTGTTTTCCCTGCACTGCCTCGACTTTCAAGCCGAGGATCCACTCACACAACGGTGGCACGTGGGACAGCCCTGTGGGAAAGCCTCATGGGAAAGCCTCCTGGGAAAGCCTCGAGGGAAAGCCACAGATCCCTTGATCCACGCGAAGGGAAGCGTGACACTGCTGCTACAGCTCGGGAGGAAATCGCACGTGCATGCCCTCACTCGAGATGAGGACTGACTCCCCTGGGGAGACACCAGAAGTACCCCAAGTTCCATGTCAGCACTGGAGAGGAATCCTCAGGTTCCGGGACCGACTCCACACAAGATCTTAGGCCCCGGCATCACTGGGAGAGCAATCCCGATAGGCCCCCGAACAACTCGCAAGGGGACTGGCCTTTCCTGAGGCCACCAGAGCGGGTCCCTGAGGTCCCTGTCGTAAGTCGACAGCACCTGCCGCAACTCGAGGAAATGCAGGAGGTTCTACCCTCCAGGCGAGATGAGGCCCATTTCCGCTGAGGCGTCTGGAGGCTAATCACATCTAACATCTGGAATTTCCAAAGGGTCCTTCACACCCTTGCTGCAACTCAAGAAGTTCCCCGACATACCCGTCTCCACTCGAGAGGAAAGCACGAGAGTCCCGCCCACATCCAGAGGAGACCTGTTTCCGCCTCCGAGCTCGAGAGGAGGGATCCTTTCCCTGCGAGGTGGGGAAAGAATTCCCCGCGTTCCCGTTGCATCTCAAGAGGAGGTGCTCTCCACAGGAAAGGCGAGAGGAACTCCAGGGTCGTGCCACCATTCCCAGAGTCCCCCAGATGTCTCAGTCCATTCCAGGGAAATCTGTTTTCCCTGCACTGCCTCGACTTTGAAGCCGAGGATCGACTCACACCACGGTGGCACGTGGGACAGCCCTGTGGGAAAGCCTCGTGGGAAAGCCTCGTGGGAAAGCCTCGAGGGAAAGCCACAGATCCCTTGATCCAGGCGAAGGGAAGCGTTACACTGCTGCTACAGCTCGGAGAGTAAAGCGCACTTGTATGCCCCCACTCGAGACGAGGACTGACTCCACTGAGGAGAGTACAGAAGTTCCCCAAGATCCATTTCAGCACTGGAGAGGAATCCTCAGGTTCCGGAACCGACTCCACACAATGTCTTAGGCCCCGGCAACGACGGGAGAGGAATCCCGAGAAGGCCACAGAAACTCGCAAGGGGACTGGCCTTTCCTGAGGCCATCCAGAGCGGGTCCCTGAGGTCCCCGTCGTAAGTCGAGAGCACCTGCCGCAACTCGAGAAAATCCAGCAGGTTCTCCCCTCCAGGCGAGATGAGGCCCATTTCCGCTGAGGCGTCTTGAGGCTAATCACACCTAACCTCTGGAACTTCCAAAGGGTCCTTCACACCCTTGCTGCAACATCAAGAAGTTCCCCTACATACCCGTCTCCACTCGAGAGGAAGCACGAGAGTCCCGCCCACATCCAGAGGAGCCCCGTTTCCGCCGCCATAGCTCGAGAGGAGGGATCCTTACCCTGCGTGGTCGGGAAAGAATTCCCGGCGTTCCCGTCGCATCTCAAGAGGAGGCGCTCTCTCACAGGAAAGGCGAGAGGAACTCCAGGGTCGTGCCACCATTCCCAGAGTCCCCCAGATGTCTCAGTCCATTCCAGGGAAACGTGTTTTCCCTGCAATGCCTCGACTTTCAAGCCGAGGATCGACTCACACCACGGTGGCACGTGGGACAGCCCTGTGGGAAAGCGTCGTGGGAAAGCCTCGTGGGAAACCCTCGAGGGAAAGCCACAGATCCCTTGATCCATGCAGAAGGGAAGCGTGACACTGCTGCTACAGCTTGGGAGGAAATCAGCACGTGCATGCCCACACTCGAGACGAGGACTGACTCCCCTGGGGAGACTCCAGAAGTACCCAAGATCCATGTCAGCACTGGAGTAGGAATCCTCAGGTTCCGGCAGCAACTCCACACAAGATCTTAGGCACCCGGCATCGACGGGAGAGGAATCCCGAGAGGCCCCCGAGCAACTCGCATGGGGACTGGCCTTTCCTGAGGCCAACCAGAGCGGGTCCCTGAGGTCCCCGTCGTAAGTCGAGAGCACCTGACCGCAACTCGAGAAAATCCAGGCAGGTTCTCCACTCCAGGCGAGATGAAGCCCATTTCCGATGAGGCGTCTCGAGGCTAATCACACCTAAACTCTGGACACTTCCAAAAGGGTCCTTCACACCCTTGCTGCAACTCAAGAAGTTTCCCCTGACATACCCGTCTCCGCTCCGAGAGGAAGCACGAGAGTCCCGCCCCACATCCAGAGGAGCCCCGTTGCCGCCTCCTAGCTCGAGAGGAGGGATCCTTTCCCTGGCGTGGTCGGGAAAGAATTCCCGGCGTTCCCAGCGCATCTCAAGAGGAGGCGCTCTCCACAGGAAAGGCAAGAGGAACTCGAGGGTCGTGCCACCATTCCCAGAGTCCGCCAGAAAATTCCTTGTCGGGAATTTTATTGGCCTTCCGCGTAAACCTAGCTATTCAGCCTTTTTCCTCCAGTTAATCTTCTTACTACCCTATAATTTCTTAATCTCATCTTACATTAATAAATACACAAGACTTTCCACGTCAACGCCGTCCATCCATCGAATTCCCTGGATCCAGCGGGGCTGGACCCCGGCACACTGAGATATCTGGGGGACTCTTGGAATGATGGCACGACACTGGAGTTTTTCTCGCCTTTCCTGTGGAGAGCGCCTCCTCTTGAGATGCGACGGGAACACCGGGAATTCTTTCCGGAACATACAGGGAAAGGATACCTACCGCGAGGTACGAGGCGGAAACGGGGCTCCTCTGGATGTGGGCGGGACTCTCGTGCTTCCTCTCGAGTGGAGTCAGGTATGTTGGGGAACTTCTTGAGTTGTAGCAAGGGTGTGAAGGACCCTTTGGAAGTTCCAGGGGTTAGGTGTGATTAGCCTCGAGACGCCTGAGCGGAAAGGGGCCTCATCTCGCCTGGAGGGGAGAACCTCCTGGATTTTCTCGAGTTTCGGCAGGTGCTCTTGACTTACGACGGGGACCTCAGGGACCCGCTCTGGTGGCCTCAGGAAAGGCCAGTCCCCATGCGAGTTGCTCGGGGGCCTCTCGGGATTCCTCTCCCTTCGACGCCGGGGCCTAAGACCTTGTGTGGAGTCGGTGCCGGAACCTGAGGATTCCTCTCCAGTGCTGACATGCATCTTACGGTACTTCTGGAGTCTCCCCAGGGGAGTCAGTCCTCGTCTCGAGTGGGGGCATGCACGTTCGCTTTCCTCCCGAGCTGTAGCAGAACTGTCACGCTTCCCTTCCCTTGGATCAAGGGATCTGTGGCTTTCCCTCGAGGCTTTCCCAGGAGGCTTTCCCACGAGGCTTTCCCACAGGGCTCTCCCACGTGCCACCGTGGTGTGAGTCGATTCTCGGCTTGAAAGTCGAATCAGTGCAGGGAAAACAGGTTTCCCTGGAATTGACTGAGACATCTGGGGGACTCTGGGAATGGTGGCACGACCCTGGAGTTCCTCTCGCCTTTCCTGTGGAGAGCGCCTCCTCTTGAGATGAGACAGGAACGCCGGGAGATTCTTTCCTGACCATGCAGGGAAAGGATCCCTCCTCTCGAGCTAGGAGGCGGAAACGGGGCCCCTCTGTATGTGGGCGGCGACTCTCGTTCTTCCTCTCGAGTGGAGAGAGGTATGTCGGGGATCTTCTTGAGTTGCAGCAAGGGTGTGAAGGACCCTTTGAAGTTCCAGAGGTTAGGTGTGATTAGACTCGAGACGTCTCAGCGGAAATGGGCCTCATCTCAACTGCAGGGGAGAACCTCCTGGGTTTTCTCGAGTTTCAGCAGGTGCTCTCCAGTTACAACCGGGACTTATGTAACCCGCTCTGGTCCACTCAGGTAATGCCAGTCGACTTGCGAGTTGCTAAGGGGCCTCTCGGGGATTCCTCTCCGGTCGATGACGGGGCCTAAGACCTTTTTTGGAATCGGTGCCCGAACCTGAGGTTTCCTCTCCAGTGCTGAAATGGATCTTGGGGTACTACTGGAGTCTCCACAGGGGAGTCATCTTCGTCTCCAATGGGGGCATGCACGTGCGCTTTTCTCCCGAGCATTAGGAGCAGAGTCAATTTTCCCGTTGGGTTGATCAAAGGGTTTCTTGTTTTCCCTCGAGGCTTTCCCACGTGGCTTTCCCACGAGGCTTTCCCACAGGGCTGTCCCACGTGGCCACCATCGTGTGAGTCGGTCCTCCGCGTGAACGTCGAGGCAGTGCAGGGTAAACAAGTTCCTCTGGAAAGGACTGAGACATCTGGGGGACTCTTGGAATGGTGGAACGACCCTGGAGTTCCTCTCACCTTTCTTGTGGAGCGTGCCTCCTCTTGAGATGCGACAGGTACGACAGGAATTCTTTCCCGGCCAATCAGGGAAAGCATCCCTCACATTGAGCTAGGAGGGGGAATTGGGGCTCCTCTGGATGTGGGTGGTACCCTGGTGATTCCTATGTAGTGGCGACGGGTCTCTTCTGGATCTTCTTGAGTTGCAACAAGGGTGTGAAGGACCCTTTGGAAGTTCCAGAGGTTAGGTGTGATTAACCTCGAGACGTCTCAGGTGGAAATGGGCCTCATCTCGCCTGAAGGGGAGAATCTCCTTCATTTTCTCGAGTTGTGGCAGGTGCTCTCGACTTACGACGGGGACCTCAGGCACCCGTTCTGTTGGTCTTAGGAAGACCAGTCCCCATGCGAGTTGCTAGAGGGCCTCTCGGGATTCCTCACCGGTAGATGCCGGGGCCCAAGACCTTCGGTGGAGTGGGGGCCAGAACCTGAGTATTCCTCTCGCAGGTGCTGACATGTTTTTGGGATACTCTGAAGTCTCCCAAGGGGAATCAGTCCTCGTCTCGAGTGGGGGCATGCGCCATGCTCTTTCCTCCCGAGCTGTAGCAGCAGTGTCATGCTTCCCGTCGCGTGGATCAATGGATCTGTGGCTTTTCCTCTAGGCTTTTCCTAGAGGATTTCCCACGAGGCTTTC